>NW_028274808.1:127844527-128147558 GCF_037043125.1 Eumetopias jubatus | reverse complement strand
AAACAAAAATCAACCACAAAAAAAAAAAAAAATCTGGATAGACTACAAATAAATGGATGTTAAATAACATGCTACTAACCAATGAATGGGTCAACCAGGAAATAAAAGAAGAAATAAAAAAAGTTCATAGAGGTCTTTTTTGGGGGGAAGGAAAAATGGCGGAAGAGTAGGGGACCCTATTTCAACTAGCCCCCGGAACTGAGCTGGATATCTACCAGACCACTCTGAGTACCCACGAAACCAGCCTGAGATGTAAGAAGATCTGGATCTCTACAAACGGAAAATCGCAGGCTGTTGGTTTTCAGGTACGAAGCGGGGGGGGGGGGGGGGGGGGGGGGGCCGTGATTCCGCGGGCAGATGTCGGAGGATAAACGGCAGCGGGAGGGAGCCTGGCCATGGGGATCCTACACCGCCGGTGAGCGACAGGCTCGCCCTGGGGATGGGCACAGACTGGCACACCGGTAGTGGCAGGGAAAGGACTTTAGGGCAGCTCCCAGGGCGGAAACCCAGAGTGGAGGGGTCGTGCGTGTGAACTGGGGGCGCCTGGCGGTTTTAGAAGCACAAAGGGCAGAGGCGTGCTCGGACCCAGAGGCAGGACTGGGGGCGCTGCGGAGGGGCTCACTACCCAGGACGCTGCACTTTATAGCAGCACAGACAGAAACAGAGACTGTGGCCTGGAGAGCTCACTGAAGAACAGACTGCGGTCTCTCTGCTCTGAGGCAGAGGGTTGGAAACGGTCTCTTCTGCTCTGACTTGCGCGGAAGAGATGCAGAAAGCCACCAGGGAAAGCCGCCAGAGAACAAAAGCCCCCAAAACTGATTCCCGCTGAGCCCATCCCCCACAACAGGGGGGCAGGGCAACTCCGCCCAAAGAGGGTTGCATGAGTAACAGCTCAGCAGACCCCTCCCGCAGAAGACAGGCTGGGAAAACAAGAGGCCAGCAACCCTAAGGTCCCAAGAAAACAAGAGCATCTTGCTTGGGTTCTGGTCAATAATTTGGACTCTATACATTCCCTCAAACACCCATCAACAGAATGACTGGGAGGAGGAACCCCCAAAATAGAAAAGACTCAGAGATCATGACTTATGCTGCAGATTTACAAATGGATGCAGATATAACCAAGATGTTGGAGATGGAATTCAGGCTAGCAATTGTGAAGACAATGGCTAGAATGGAGAAATCAGTTAATGGCAACATAGAGTCTCTAAGGGCAGAAATGAAAGCTGACTTGGCAGAACTTAAAAATGCTATCAATGAGATCCAATCCAATCTAGATAATCTAACAGCTAGGGTAACTGAGGCAGAAGAACGAATAAGCGACCTGGAAGACAATATAATAGATAGAAAGGGAAAAGAGAAGGCCAGGGAAAAACAACTCAGAATCCATGAAAATAGAATCAGAGAAATAAGTGACACCATGAAGCGTCCCAATGTCAGAATAATTGGAACCCTGGCGGGAGTGGAGAGAGAGAGAGGACTAGAAGATGTATTTGAGCAAATTATAGCTGAGAACCTCACTAATCTGGGGAATGAAACAAACATTTGCGTCCTAGAGGCAGAGAGGACCCCCTCCCAAGATCAAGGAAAACAGGCCAACACCCCTGCATGTAATAGTAACACTTGCAAATCTTAGAACCAAGGAACCCATCTTAAGGGCAGTTAGGGGAAAGAGATTCCTTACATACAGAGGGAGGAACATCAGAATAACATCAGACCTATCCACAGAAACCTGGCAGAAAGGTCTGGCAAGACATATTCAGGGTACTAAATGAAAAGAACATGCAGCCAAGAATACTTTATCTGGCAAGGCTTTCATTTAGAATGGATGGAGAGATGCAGAGCTTCCACGACCAGCAGAAACTGAAAGAATATGTGACTACTAAGCCGGCCCTGCAAGAAGTATTAAGGGGGGATTCTATAAAAGGAGAAAGACCCCAAGAGTGATATACAACGAAATTTACAGGGACAATCTGTAAAAACAATGTCTTCACAGGCAACACGATGACAATAAATTCATATCTTTCAATAATCACTCTCAACGTGAATGGCCTAAATGCTCCCATAAAACGGCACAGGGTTGCAGACTGGATAAAAAGACAGGACCCATCCATATGCTGCCTACAAGAGACTCATTTTGAACCTAAAGATACATCCAGACTGAAAGTGAAGGGATGGAAATCCATCTTCCATGCCAGTGGACCTCAAAAGAAAGCTGGGGTAGCAATTCTTAGACAAATTAGATTTTAAAGTCTGTAATTAGAGACACAGAAGGACACTATATCAATCATTCTTAAAGGGTCTATCCAACAAGAAGATCTAACAATTGTAAATAGCTATGCCCCCAACATAGGAACAGCCATCTACATAAGCCAATTGTTAACCAAAATAAACAGTCATATTGATAACAATACATTAATTGTAGGAGACCTCAATACTCCACTTTCAGCAATGGACAGATCATCTAAGCAGAAAATCAACAAGGAAACAAGAGCTTTGAATGATACACTGGACCAGATGGACCTCGGAGATATTTACAGAACATGCCACCTTAAAACAACAGAACACTCATTCTTCTTGAGCGCACATGGAACTTTCTCCAGAATAGACCACATACTGGGTCACAAATCAGGTCTCAACCGATACCAAAAGATTGAGATTATTCCCTGCATAGTCTCAGACTACAATGCTTTAAAACTGGAACTCAATCACAAGAAAAAATTTGGCAGAAATTCAAACACTTGGAAGCTAAAGACCACTCTGCTCAAGAATGTTTGGGTCAACCAGGAAATCAAAGATGATCTTAAACAATTCATGGAAATCAATGAGAATGAAAACACATCAGTCCAAAACCTATGGGATACTACAATGGCGGTCCTAAGGGGGAAATACATAGCCATCCAAGCCTCACTCAAAAAATAGAAAAATCCCGAATTCACCAACTAACTCTACACCTTAAAGAACTAGAGAAAAAGCAACAAACGATGCCTAAGCCACGCATTAGAAGAGAAATAATTAAAATTAAAGCAGAGATCAATGAATTAGAAACCAGAAACACAGTAGATCAGATCAATGAAACTAAAACTTGGTTCTTTGAAAAAATTAATATGATCGATAAACCACTGGCCAGACTTATCCAAAAGAAAAGAGAAAGGACCCAAATCAATAAAATTATGAATGAAAGGGGAGAGATCATGACTAACACCAAAGACATAGAAACGATTATTAGAAATTATTATCAACAACTATTTGCCAATAAACTGAGCAACCGGGATTAAATGGAGGCCTTCCTGGAAACCTATAAGCTGCCAAGACTGAAACAGGAAGAAATTGACAACCTGAATAGGCCAATAACCAGTAACAATTTGAAGCAGTGATCAAAAACCTCCCAAAAAACAAGAGTCCAGGGCCTGATGGATTCCCTGGGGAATTCTACCAAACATTCAAAGAAGAAGTAATACTTCTTCTACTGAAGCTGTTTCAAAAAATAGAAACAGAAGGAAAACTTCCAAACTCATTCTATGAGGCCAGCATTACCTTAATCCCCAAACCAGGCAAAGACCCCATCAAAAAGGAGAATTTCAGACTGATATCCCTGATGAATATGGATTCCAAAATCCTCAACAAAATCCTAGCTAATAGGATCCAACAATACATTAAAAGGATCATTCATCACGACCATCCCTGGGATGCAAGGATGGTTCAACATTCGCAAATCAATCAATGTGCTAGAACACAATAAAAGGAGGGAGAAGAAACATTTGTTCCTCTCAATTGATGCAGAAAAAGCATTTGACAAAATACAGCACCCTTTCCTGATTAAAACTCTTCAGAGTATAAGGATAGAGGAAACATTCCTCAAGTTCATATAATCCATCTATGAAAAACCCACAGCGAATATCATCCTCAATGGGGAAAAGCTGAGAGCCTTTCCCTTAAGGTCAGGAACACATCAAGGATGCCCACTCTTGCCACTATTGTTCAACATAGTACTAGAAGTCCTAGCAACAGCAATCAGACAACAAAAATAAATAAAAGGTATTCAAATTGGCAAAGAAGAAGTCAAACTCTCTCTTTTCACAGACAACATGATACCTTATGTGGAAAACCCAAAAGACTCCACCCCCAAATTACTAGAACTCATACAGCAATCAGTAATGTGGCAGGATACAAAATCAATGCACAGAAATCTGTTGCTTTCTTATACACTAACAATGGAACTGTAGAAAGAGAAATTAGAGAAACGATTCCATTTACAATAGCACCAAAAACCATAAAATACCTCGGAATAAACCTAACCAAAGAGGTAAAGGATCTATACTCTAGGAACTACAAAACACTCATGAAAGAAATTGAAGAAGACACCAAAAAGATGGAAAAATATTCCATGCTCATGGATCTGGAGAATAAACATTGTTAAAATGTCTATGCTACCCAGAGCAATCTATACCCTCAATGCCATCCTGATCAAAATTCCAATGACATTTTTCAACGTGCTTCAACAAACAATCGTATAATTTGTATGGAATCAGAAAAGACACCAAATCGCCAAGCAAATGTTGAAAAAGAAAAACAAAGCTGGGGGCATCACGTTGCCCGATTTCAAGCTATATTACAAAGCTGTGATCACCAAGACAGCATGGTACTGGCACAAAAACCGACATATAGACCAATGGAACAGAACAGAGAACCCAGATACGGACCCTCAACTCTATGGTCAAATAATCTTTGACAAAGCAGGAAAAAACATGCAATGGAAAAAAGACAGTCTCTTCAATAAATGGTGCTGGGGAAATTGGACAGCCACATGCAGAAGAATGAAACTCGACCATTCTCTAACACCATTCACAAAGATAAACTAAAAGTGGATGACAGACCTCAATGTAAGACAGGAATCCATCAAAATCCTAGAGGAGAACAAAGGCAGTAACCTCTTTGACATTGCCCACAGCAACTTCTTTCAAGATACCTTTCCAAAAGCTAGTGAAATAAAAACAAAAATGAACTTTTGGGACTTCATCAAGATAAAAAGCTTCCGCACAGCAAAGGAAACAGTCAACAAAACAAGGAGGCAACCCACAGAATGGGAGAAGATATTTGCAAATGACACTACAGATAAAGGGCTGGTATCCAAGATCTATAAAGAACTTCTCAAACTCAACACCCAAAAAACAAATAAGTCAAAAAGTGGGAAGATATGAAAAGACACTTCTCTGAAGAAGACATACAAATGGCTAACAGACACACGAAAAAATGTTCATCATCATTAGCCATCAGGGAAATTCAAATCAAAACCACATTGGGATACCACCTTACACCAGTTAGAATGGCAAAAATGGACAGGGAAGAAACAACAAATGCTGGAGAGGTTGTGGAGAAAGGGGAGCCCTCTTACACTGTTGGTGGGAATGCAAGTTGGTACAGCCACTTTGGAAAACAGTGTGGAGGTGCCTCAAAAATTTAAAAATAGAGGTACCCTATGACCCAGCAATTGCACTCCTGGGTATTTACCCCAAAGACACAGATATAGTGAAAAGAAGGGCCATACGCACCCCAGTGTTCATAGCAGCAATGTCCGCAATAGCCAAACTGTGGAAAGGGCTGAGATGCCCTTCAACAGATGAATGGATAAAGAAGATGTGGTCCATATATACAATGGAATATTACTCAGCCATCAGAAAGGATGAATGCCCAACTTTTACATCAACATGGATGGAACTGGAGGAGATGATGCTAAGTGAAATAAGTCAAGCAGAGAAAGTCAATTATCATATGGTTTCACTTATTTGTGGAACATAAGGAACAGCACAGAGGACATTAGGAGAAAGAAGGGAAAATTGAAGGGGGGGAAATCGGAGGGAGAGATGAACCATGAGAGCCTATGGACTCTGAGAAACAAACAGGGTTTTAGAGGGGAGGGGGGAGGGAGGATGGGTTAGCCCGGTGATGGGTATTAAGGAGGGCACGTACTGCATGGAGCACTGGGTGTTATACGAAAACAATGGATCGTGGATCACCACATCAAAAACTAATGATGTATTGTATGGTGACTAACATAATAAAATTAAAATTAAAAAGTTCATGGAAAAAAAGTGAAAATGAAAACACAAGTGTCCAAAATATTGGGGATGCAGCAAAAGCAGTTGTAAGAGGAATGTTTATAGTTATACGAGCCTACCTCAAGTAGCAAGAAAAATGTCAAATAAATAACCTAACTTTACACCTAAAGAAGCTAGAAAAAGAACAACAAACAACACCTAAATCCAGCAGAAGGAGGGAAATTATAAAGATGAGAGCAGATATAAGTGATATAGAAACTTAAAAAGAGAAAACAATAGAACAGATAGATGAAACCAGAAGCTGGTTATTGGAAAAAAATAATAAAATTGATAAACCTCTAGCCAGCCTTATCAAAAAGAAAAGAAAAAGGACCTAAACAAATAAAACCAGAAACGAGAGGGGAAAATAACAATGAACACCAGAGAAATACAAACAATTATAAGACAATATTATGAAAAGTTATATGCTAACAAACTGGGCAATCTAGAAGTAGATAAATTCTTAGAAACATAAACTACCAAAAATTGAAACAGGAAGAAACAGAAAATTTCAAAATACTGACAACCAGCAAAGAAATTGAATCAGTAATCAAAACACTCCCAATGAACAAAAGTCCAGGACCAGATGGCTTGACAGGTGAATTCTACTAAACACTTATGGAGGAGTTAATACCTATTCTTCTCAAATCGTTAGAAAAAAATAGAAATTGAAGGTAAACTTCTAAATTCATTCTGTGAAGCCAGCATTAGCCTGATAACTAAACTAGATAAAGATACCACAAAAAAAGAGAACTACAGGCCAATATCCCAGGTGAACATAGATGCAAAAATCCTCAACAAAATATTAGCAAACCAAATCCAATAATACATTAAAAAATCCTTCACCACAATAAAGGGCGATTTATTCCTGGGTTGCAGTCTGCTTCAATATTCACAAAACAGTCCACATGATATATCACATCAATAAGAAAAAGGATAAAAACTATGATCATTTCAATAGATGCAGAAAAAGCATTTGACAAAGTACAACATCCATTCCTGATTAAAAAAAAAAAACCTTCAACAAAGTAGGTCTAAAGAGAACATACCTCAAAATTATTAAGGCCATCTATGAAAATCCCATAGCTAATTTCATCCTCAATGTGGAAAACCTGAGAGCTTTTCCTCTATGGTCAGAAACAAGACAAGGATGCTCACTCTCACCACTTTTATTCAACATAGTACTGGAAGTCTTAGCCACAGCAATGAGACAACAAAAAGAAATAAAAGGCATTCAAATCATTAAGGAAGAAGTAAAACTTTCACTATTTGCAGATGACATGATACTCTATATTAAAAAAAAAACCCTGAAGACTCCACCAAACAACAACTAGAACAGATAAATGAATTTAGTAAAATTGCAGGATACAAAATCAATGTAAAGAAATCTGTTGCATTTCTATACACCAATAATGAAGCAGCAGAAAAAGTAATCAGTGAAGTTAACCTGTTTACAATTGCAACAAAAACAATAAGATACCTAGGAATAAACCTAACCAAAGAGGTAAAAAAATGTGTGCTCTGAAAACTATAGAACACGAAAGAAATTGAAGATGACACAAAGAAATGGAAATACATTTCATGCTCATGGATTGGAAGAATTAACATTGTTAAAATGTCCATACTAGCAAAGCAATCTAAAAAGTCAGTGTAATCCCTATCAAAATATCAATAGTATTTTTCACAGAACTGGAACAAATGATCTTAAAAATTTGTATGGAATCACCAAAGACCTTGAATAGTCAAAACTATCTTGAGAAAGAACAAACTGGAGGTATCACAATCCCAGATTTTAAGATATACTTCAAGGTGGTAGTAATCAAAACAGCTGGCCAGCAGACATGAAAATATTATCAGCATCATTAACCATTGGGGGATGCAAATCAAAACCACAATGAGATATCACCTCACACCATTTAGAATGGCTAGAATTAAAAAGACAAGAAATGACAAGTGTTGGTGAGGATGTGGATAAAACGGAACCCTCATGTACTGTTGCTGGGAATGTAAATTGGCTCAAACATTGTGGAAAACAGTATGGAGGGTCTTCAAAAAGTTAGAAGTACCATATAATCCAATAATCGCATTACTGAATATTTTCCCCAAGGAAAATAAAAAACAATTTGAAAAGATACATATACTCCTATGTTTATTGCAGCATTATTTACAATAGCCAAGCTATGAAAGCAAACCAAGTGTTCACTGATAGGTGAATGGATAAAGAAGAAGTTGCAGGTGTGTGTGTATACATAAAAGAAAACAGAATGAGATTTTGCCATTTGTGACAACGTGGATGGCCCTAGAGGATATCATGCTAAGTAAAATAAGCCAGAGAAAGTAAATACCATATGATTTCACATATGTGGAATACAAAACACAAAAGAAACAAATAAAATGGATTAAGAGGTACAAACTTTCAGTTACAAAGTAGGTAGCAAAGATGAAAAGTACAGCATAGGGAATAAGGTTAATATTATAACAATGTATAGAGACAGATGGTGACTACCTTTATGGTGATGAACACTGAGTGATATATAGAACTGTTGAATCAATATGTTGCACTCCTGAAAGTAATATCACATTGTTGTTAACTATACTTCAATAAAAAAGAAAATCACAACCAAAAAAGGAAATTGTGCTATTTTAACATTTTTCACTAATTTTTTTCCTTGACTTGAGATACTTTAATATTATTGTTTTAGTGACTTACTTAATATTGTATTTTATTTTTATTATTTATATTTTAATTCATAGTTTAGTTTTTTAAGCAAAAGGAAGTACCTAAGCATTAGATTTTATATTTGATTTCTTTGTATTTTCCACTGAATTTATGTTGATTGGGTTCTCCATATGAGTGGATATATGAAAACATAAGTAGTGAAGGCAGAAAGAATCACAGAGAATGAGAAATAATAACAAAGTTGGTATGGGAGATGCACTTTTTTTTTTTTTTAGGACTACTTTTAGATTTTAATATTTCTGAGGCTTCCCTACAGTGATTGCAGAGAATTATTAAGAACGTTCAGAACAGTGCATGTACAATGTATTGAATAGTTTTCTTAGAAACTTATTTGCTACCTACACTAGCATCTGCCAATCTCCTGATTAGAGTAAAAACCACCATCAATATGGCCAGGACTCACCTCAGCCTTACAATTCTAACATCTGGGCCTTCCAATATAGCCTCTATTGAAATGCATGAGACATCAACTCCATAGCTGGTAAAGATTCCTTCTACTTCTAGACAACTTCATCTAAGGAATGCAGATAGATTTTCCCTATACCCACATCCTGTTTCTTGTCTTTTTTCATTACAGCCTATTGTACAGAACACAGCTTGCAAAGTCCAGTGCATACATATATAATTTCCATCACTGTATGCTTACCATTTGACCTTTTTTCTCAACTCAGAACAAAATGCCTTCCTTGTACTACTCTAAGAATTTTTTCTATTTATGCACCCTCTTTATCCCTCAAACTTAAGAGATACAACTCTATCTCCATATCCACAGTTCATGAGTGTTGATGAAATACAGCATAATAGCTGGAACATATAAGTAATTATTCCAATAGAACTCCTTTTGACCTTGTTTTTCTTACATCAAATGAATATCTTGAACCTGTGCATTAAAATGAAAGTTGATGGGTTCTGCATGGAAACATTAAACAATGAAATCTGGGAAATCGGGAATATCTGGAATTAGTGGTTGACTGCTATGAGTAATATTTATAATCTTGGGCAAGTAAGTCCTTTATCAACTCTAGCCATGGTTTCCTTATAAAAACTTTACAGTCTCTATCTTCATTTATTACTAAATAAAAATCAATATGAAAATATTCATATTTTCGACGGGCCAGAGGTTAGATTTGAAATTAATAAAAATGATGTTAATAAAATAACTGACAATATTTTTATTGTCAGTTTATGTTTCACCTCCTTACATTTTGTGCATTGTTGATTTTATTTCCATTTAAGTCCATTTTGTATCTTTTCAAGGATGACTTACTTTAAAGCTGGTGGTCCATCTGTTTTCTCTTTGTTAGCAGACTTTTTGAGGCTAGTCTGAGTTTATAAAGAAAATTACTTGCTTTGATAAAACAACTTTACAAAAGAAAAAAATATCCTTAGAATTTCTTTTTACACTTTGAAATGGTCATTTTTTTGTAGTAAGTGTTTCTAACACCCATTAACATTCAAAGTAGGAAAAAAAATGTTGGTTATTTGAAAAATTGCTATTATTAAATACATCTCTCATCTCCAAGGTTCAACTTTTTACACGATGAAAGAATGTATTTTTGAAATTCCATGCTTCTTTTAAAAATTGGCTCTAACTTGTAGGTAATGATATCCTGACCATAACTTTCCATATCAGAATTTATTCCCTGCTGTGTCTTATTCTTTATTTATATTATATGAAAGAATTTCAGAAAATCAGATGGTAGATAAAAAATAGTATTTCGACCATCCTGCATCCGTTGTATTTCCATACACATGTTTGTAATATTCTTTTGATGTAAATTCTTTGAAAGACTTTTAAATAGTATTATGTCACCAACCTTCAAGCATATGATGTAAGTTTTGTTTTCATATTACTGCCCATATATGTCCCCTGAATTTTCTTAAATGACATTTAGTCTACCTTAAATTGTGGATGTTACCGAAGGAAAATACAGTCACAGCTAAAACAAAGTGGCTAATAACCTAAAAATCACTTTTGAAGTACATCCTGAATATATTTTTTGATCTGGGCTTAACTGAACCAAAATATGTAAGTTCAAATAGTGAAAAAATATTGTGAAAAATGGCTTAGTGAATCCAGGGAGACGCTCAAGTGATCTGGTATCCCTAGGGCAATAGTTCTTTCACATTAATTATTTTGACAGTTATTCTGTGTGTGTGTGCGGGGTGGGGAAGTGAGGTCTCTTATTTACCTACATCCTGCCTCCCTTTTCTTCAACATTATTCTTCTTACATATTATCCATATCTTCTCGATACCTCCACTTCCTATGATTCCTTTCAAACCCTCTTCTTCAGGAATAATCTGATAACCTGATTCATTAGAAAGGTTTCAGTGACTAACAATTTATAATGTTATACCTAAAGTTATCTGAAAGCGACTTCTGCCTGGGGTCTAGGTACATGCTGTGTAATAAAGCAAATCCAAAACCAGTAGTATTTAATAAACTTAAAGGAACTGGCACAAAGAGGAGTTTATAGTACCAATAAAATTATTGAGAAAGGATATTTAATTTTTTGATAAAGAGACAGCATAGAATGTAAAACTTAGAATTCACAGATCTTATATACTGAGTCATATTGAGTAGGCCAATTATTATTTAGAGCTTCAGTTTTCCAACTGTAGATTGAAGTTGAGGTATTTCAAACCAATTTTAATGCACAATTACAGGAATAAATTAGGACAGTTTATGTGAAAACAATTTATAACACTTAAAGTATACAATAGATGAGATGTTCTAATTATATTTGTTATTTATAGTATCCCCCCAAATTATATAATGTAGTTATGTATTGTCTTTATTGAGTCAAACTTACTTCTAAAAGTAACTTGCTTTACATTATACTGATATGAAACAAATGAGCAGTGTAAAATTGCTATTTTTTTATTTTACTTCCTTTCTATGTTATTACATAGATTAGGTAAACAATATCTTACTTTTAGAAGTCTCCTGGCAGAGCTTATATGGTAAAGTTACTCATAAGGTAGAATCATTTAAGCAAGAAACTTAGGGCTCACATTATTTAATCATGTTAATAAATACTAGGAAACAAGAGGAATAAACTATAGGCTCTATTCTTAATGATATATAATATATAACGGTATATTTAAATATGATCAATTACACAAATTTATTTATTGGATACGAGAAACTTTCTATCTTCTATCTTATAAAGCCACAGAGAGCGACTACAAAGCCTTTCGCTTATTCACACAAATAATTTTATTAAAACAGTAATTGTCTCAAATTCTCATTTAAATCACCTTTTAACTAAGGAAAATTGCTTACACTGAATGGGTTACAGCAGGCGTGCGGGCGCGCGCACACACACGCATTCGTTTTGAAGACAACATTATTGTTTCTCAGGATTTAATTTTGTCCAGAGTTCATTTACTCTAGTTATAAACAGAAGTCAAGCATATGCCTACTGGCTTTGGGAAAACTGTTTCATTGTTTCACTCTTCTTGTGACGGGTGGGGGAGATGCTGTGGCTTTTTTCCCTCGGGAACTCGGCCTTTAGCCGACGTTATTAACATTCACCTTGCTTATCTTGCTCCTGTCCTCTAACCCCGGTTGAATCCTAAATGCCCACCGGGAAGATTTACTATCCCCTTAAGAATTCAGGAGTGAGGTTGAGCCAGGAAAGGTAATTTAACTCTAGACAATTTCCTTTTGGTAATTTGTGCAATCTCAAAACATAGGTCTTGTCTGCTAGACCTTTTGAATGTTTCCTTTTGGTTATTACTGAAACTCGTTAGAAGGCTTCCTGCTTGCAAAGCAGTAACTGCTTGTGTATACAGTCTCTCTGTGGTAGAATATTTCTGAAACCTTTAACAAAATTCTTCTTTATCACTGAAAACAGATTCCACATCTAAGGATACAAACAGATTCAGCAATGTGCCAAAAAACTTCTGCAGAGAAATGTCCTGGAATTTATAAATGCTTCAGAAATTCTGTTCCTCAATGACAACAGGAAAAGGACTATCTGTTTTTAATAAATATGGTTTGGGTTTTATACTGACACTTTGGTGGTTGTCACTGATAAAGAGGCACAGCTTAGGTCTACTGATTTACTTTACACCAATGAATTATGTGGTGAAAAATCTAAAGGGTAATTTGCTTTTTAAGTAGTTCATGACACTTAACATTCTTTCATTCCCTATATGTGGAGGAAAAGTTATTTTTTTTAAAACCTTTGTTGGATTGCTGAGTGAAGTGCTTCCAAATTAGACATAGTGGAATCCTAATGCTTCCTTGGTTAGCCAGAAGGAAGAAAACTTTAGATTTTTTGCCCCATACTGTGTATGGTTTTTGTTACTGTTGTTGAGTAGGATCTATGTTTATAAATGCTTCCGATATTTATTACTACATTGGTTTAGTAAATGAGCTAATATTTAAAAAAAAAAAAACTAGTAATTTTAGGGGCCCAGAAGAGTATCTGGCATATACTATGCATTATATGTGTTTTGAAAATACAGTAACAATTATAAAAGCTTAATTTCACCCTAATGACTATACATGATTTCTTAAAGAGGATATTTGTTTAAATATATGGCTTTTCTTTTTTGAGAGGAACTGCATTGGTCACTTTCATCTGTCTGATTTAGGGAAGCAGTATAGCGTAGGTCAGTGATTCTTAACTGGGGGTAACTTTGCTTTCCAGGGGACATTTGGAAATGACTGAAAACATTTTTCGTTGTTATAAATGAATGCACGTGTTACTGGCACCTGTAGGTTGAGGCAAGTGATGTGGCTAAGCAATCTGTGATGCACAGGGCAGTGCCCTACAATACGAAATTATATAATCCCAATTTTAAATAGTGCTGAGGTGGAGAAAACCCAGGCTTAGAGCTCGTATTCTGAAATCCAAACGTTTGAGCTCTAATTCACATTCTGCTCTCCATCAACCCTGGAATCCTCCTAAGTACTTAAGTATAAGGGCTTCCAGTTACTCATCATTAAAAGGGGTATAATAAGATCTTCTAACTATGATTAAAAATACAGTAGCACCCCCTTATCCAGTTTCTCTTACCCTGGTTTTAGTTACCTGTGGTAAACCACAGTTTGGAAGCAGATGATCCTCCTGACATAGCATCAGAAAGTCAGTAGCCTAACTGTACATCACAAGCCTATGTCATTCAATTCACTTCATCTCATGACATGGGCATTTTATTATCTCACATCATCATAAGGACAGATACTTTGTAAGATACTTTGAGACCACATTAACATAACTTATTATAGCATATTATAATTTTTATTATTAGTTGTTAAACTTTTACTGTGCCCAATGAAGCATTATCATAGGTATGTGCATATAAGAAAAAAAAACAGTGGATATAAGGTGTGGTACTATCTATGGTTTTAGGCATGCACTGGAAGTTTTGGAACATATCCCCTGCAGATAAGAGGGTCTACTGTAATAAATAAAATCTGAGATTTTTCTGCCTTGTAGTCATTTTTGTAAGTTTTAAAATTCATGGAATGCATGTTCTCTTGAGTTTATGTAGGAATCCCTCCAACCCTAGATCTTTTCACCATTAGATATCACGTCGGTCTTGAAAACACTCATCACTCCCTTATTGCATTTTTAATGTTGCTGTACATTAATTTTCTTTTGTTTTGTTCAAGAGTCAAGGCGTGCTGGGAATTTTATAAAGTCAAAGAAAGCTTTTTCAAGAATACAAATACTAGTATTATCTCTTCCTTGGTATAATTTTTAATTATTTTATACAACTTTTAACTTGTCTAATAGGTTCATGGTTAAGGCAACTATAAGCTTCATTAAAACTAAATTAGAAAATAGTTTGGTGGAGTTTAATAAGAAAAATCTTGGGCGCCTGGGTGGCTCAGTTGGTTAAGCAACTGCCTTCGGCTCGGGTCATGATCCTGGAGTCCCAGGATCGAGTCCCACATCGGGCTCCCTGCTCAGCAGGGAGTCTGCTTCTCCCTCTGACCCTCTTCCCTCTCATGCTCTCCATCTCTCATTCTCTCTCTCTCAAATAAATAAATAAAATCTTTAAAAAAAAAAGAATTAAAAAAAAAAAAGAAAAATCTTTATGTCTCTTCCAATAGCAGATTCTATATAGTACAGGATTTGTTTGAAACACCATAGAACCCATCCTTTAAAAGTTAGGCAAGAAAGGTTCCCTTAAGGTGTATATTTCAATGGAAAGAGGACTACGTACAGAACATTTTCATTTGTTTCTTCTCTAAAATGTGTCACAATGCTAATTTAACCTTTAAGAGAGTTTACAAAGATCATTGCAGAAAGAGTATGAAAAAGACCCTTATGATAGTCTCCAGAGCTAACTAGATAGAAAGAAAATAATAGTAGAGATCAAGATTACGTTGAAAATACAACAGGGAATCTGAGTACACACCATTCTTTATTTTTTTTTTTTTAAAGATTTTATTTATTTATTCATGAGAGACAGAGAGAGAGAGAGAGAGAGAGAGGCAGAGGGAGAAGCAGGCTCCCAAGGAGCAGGGAGCCCGATGTGGGACTCGATCCCAGGACCCTGGGATCATGACCTGAGCCGAAGGCAGACACTTAACCATCTGAGCCACCCAGGCGCCCCTAAAGGTGTTGAAAAGTATTCTGGTTTGTATTTAAAAAGGGAATTTGCTCACACGGGATTTAAAAAAAGGATTTATAAGCAACATTAAAAAAAAAAAAAGATGCAATCTAGATTATATTGGGATCAAATGACAAAATTAAAGCAATTAAACGTAAATAAAATGGAAATACATTTAAGCCACTTGTAATTTTAATATTTCACTCATGAGTAACATCTGCACATACCTTCTTTTGAAACACTTTCCATGTATGTAATCCCATTTAACAGTACATAGGTTGGTTTCTTGACATCACAGTTTTGAAAGTTTCTACTTTTTGCCTCTAGATCTATATATTGATATATTTGCAATTAAATATATGTATTATAAAGTTTGTTGTCATTCATTCATTATATTACATTTATCATATATATTATATACCTATACATAATATTTATTATACTGACTCAGCTCGTGCCTTTATCACTTATTTTCTGCACTACTGAAATGACCTACTCGATCTTCAGGTTACTAGGCCAATGTCAAATGGGTCACAGTCGTTTTTGAGTCTATAATTTAATATGTTGCTATTAGTACTAAAGCACCAAAATGTATTCCTTTTATAAATTGGAAAAGATTCTGACCACTTTCTTTGCATTTCTAAATAAAATTTTGCATGAATAAAAGATAAGGAGTTAAAGATATTTTAATGTGAGAATTTTCATAGCCCTGGTTTTGGCCAAAGAAGTGTGTCTCTATTTGTCATGTTGACACATGGGGAAAAAATGAACTGCGTAAGTATTAATGAGTTACTAGTAAATGCCAGACATTGTTAAGAACAGCGGATTCAGCATTGAACAATAAAGGCAAAGTCCCTGCCCTTAAGACATTTATATTTTAGTTGGCTTGGGATGGCAAAAGGACTATCTCTCAAACCTAAGAAAGGGAACTGAAGACAGAAGAAAATAACAGTGAGAGGCTGGTGTGACTAATAGGTCACAGCGATTGAAATAAGGAAACTAGGATGGCTTTTGTTTGTTTTTAATTAGCATCATGCATTTTCTTTGTTGTTTTTCCTTCTTAATGGTATATAAAATAATGTGCTTTAAAATCTGTCATCTTAAATTCAGTGAAATGCACAGTATATGCTCCAGTGAAGAAATGAGAGAAAAAAATTATAGGGAAACAAGGAACTGACTTTATTATAATCTTCACACTTGACTAATGACAAAATTTGCCATCTAATCACCTACTAGGAAGTCTAAGGATAGGTTATAAAATAGCTGTTTGATAACTAAAACATCTAAAAACTAACAATTATGTGAGCTTAATTTAATTCCAGTTTTGAGAATAATGTGGTTAGGCATATGTACTGAAAGTTCTCTTTGAGGGACGTGATCCCAAGAGCTTCAGAAAGAATTAACATCAATTAACAGCATTTTGAGGAAATTATTTCCATATGGGCCAGGGTAACAAAATACACATATCTATGTGCCAAAATATTTTTACGTATTTTCAATCAAGGGTTTCTTTCCTATGTTTGTCTAAACATGTTCCAAAAATATGTAAAACAAAATATATTCTAAATGTAGAATTGGAAGAGAAAGGAATGGACATTTCTTCAAGATCTAAAGTAGGCAGCTGATAGCATTTAAATAAATTCCTCTTGGAGACTTTCTCCTCTACAAAAAAGCCAAAAGCAAAAACAAAACAAAAAACAAAAACAAAAGCACAAAACCTACTTACCTAAGGTTACACCACCTTCTCAGAGACTGTCAATGTCCAATAACTAGTTGACACAAGAGTATAAGGCTCTCAACCATTTGCCTAAATTGAGGGCAACCATGAGGAGTCATCCTAGCTTTACATCTGCCTGTATCATCACCTGAGATAGTTTAATTAAATAGGGTTTAGCTTCATCTTCTGCCAGTCTCTATTGTCTTCCTTCCCCCACAGGTGTTGGCTTGAGAATGCTCTTCAAAAAACTTATTTTATTGTCTCAGATATTTGTCTCAGAGTCTGTTCTAGGATACCAAACTACAACAACAAATGTGGGAAATTACTTGAATATTCTGGAATAAATTACTTCGCTTTTTTAAGTTAAGAGGTGTTCAAAGTGGTTTGTTTTCTCAAGGATGAAATGAGCATCCATCAGAGTAATTCTTAGGTCTCTTTGTCACTTTATTTTGATATTATAATTATTTTAAGTGTTGCTGTCATCAAGTTAATTATGTTCCAGCTATAATACTAGGTATTTTATACACAGTAGTTTATTGAATCTTAACAACAATCCTGCATGCAGATACAGGTATGAATATAAATTTTCCTTTCATAGATGAGGAGATTGGAGACTTATAAAGGTAAGTAACCTGCCATAGTCATTTAGCTACAAAAATTTCTGATTCTGATTGATTCTCCCATTAAACTTTAAACTACTTAAAGGCAAGAGCCAGTTCTTTAATACACAGCACTGTTTCCCAACATGTAATGCAATATCTTGCCCTCAGTAGTAGTCAGTACATTGATCAAGTAAATAAATGAATCCACATATGTCTGACCCCAAATCATGCCATTAGCCCCTGTGCTGTGCAGTCTCCCAGATAAGCTAGGGGCCCTGGAGTTAATGATGAACATCACAAAAAAATAAAAAATAAAATAAAAAAGGAAGTCTAAGATGTCAAAAGTGAACTATGCTGAACAAACAGGAATGGATGATTTAAATGTGTTTTTCTTTAAAAATGAAGAGTGAAAGTCTTCCTTTGTTTATTTTTATGGTAGATCCTTATAGCTGTCAGAGATTAGACCAGAGAAGGAACACTGAGGCTGCCTATAGGATTGAGTTATTTGATCCCTTTCCATGTGTCTTTATTAAAATCATATATTTAATTTAATGTCAGGAGGGTTAAAAAGATCACATAAAGAAAATAATGACTATTTCCACAAATGTAGTGTTAAAGTAATGGAAATGAAGTCTCCACCCACCTTCCTGCTTTCGTAGGCAGCATATGTAGAAATAGAAATGAAAAAGAAACATTACCACTGTTGATTATCATGATTTATATCTCTTTTCTGTCCCAAATGACTTTTTGTGCCTCAGAATATTTCCCAAAGAGCACTCATAATGTCTCTAAAGTTTGGATGCAGATATTAAGCTGGTAACTTGTTCAACAGTTAAGTGAAAATGAAAGGTCACATTTCTAAGTATGCTTAAATACATAGAATGTCATAGTATGCTCCAGGGGGACAGAGATCACTAGGAGACTCCTCCAGGAACAAAGGAGTTGGAGGTGACATTCCTCTCCCTTGCACCCCAGGTTAAACACACGGCCAGCTGTGGGAACCAGCACACCACTAACATTCACTACCCAACTTGCTTACACCATGTCCCTGTCTCCAGGTTTTGGGGATCTGCCCCCTCCAGCCAGGCTTGCCTCAGGCCCAGCACTGCTGGTCTGTTCCCCCAGAAGACCAGCACATAACTTAACACCACTGCATGTCCTGACCACATGTTTTGTGGGTCTCATTTGTGGTGGTGGCAGCAGCAGGTCTCCTTTGGGGGAGACCCATGGTACTCACCTTGTAAAAATTGTGAGCCCTGCTGACACACATGTTTTGCTGATCTACCCACGCTGGCCCAGTCCCAGCAGCAGTGGCTCATCCCCTCTCATGGAGGAGAGGAGTGCCACTGGGCACCTCTCCTACAAGGATCCACCCCCTCCAATTGCTCTTGGCAGGAGCCCATTTGTAGGGGAGCCAGAAGCCTGGCTGTGGGCAAGCAGCCCCAGTATGGGCCAGGACCACTCCAAAGTGACTCCTACCATGGGGAGAGGGAAAGAAAACACATATACAAGTCAGATGGTGGCCCCAGCAGAGGTCTATGGGCAGACAGCTGATCTGATTGTAAGCCCTGCTCAACAATGAAAGTTTCTTGGGGAACAATATGGGAAAAGTACCCTGCAGCTTAGTGCTACTTCACCTCTGGCAAACATCTGGTCTGACTCAACTCAAGCCCAAGGCATCCCCAGACTGGTCCACCAACACAGGGACCGAACACTACCCACATCAAGAAATGAGCCATTGCAGACAACTGGACTGAAGGAAAATGTGGCTTAGCCACAATAGCAGGGCACATGCATTACATATTAGAGTCACCCCTGAAATGCCAAATTCAGGTAAATGGGATGCGGCACTGCAGAGCACTATAGGACCTCTTCTTCATAAGGAGGCTACTTTCAAGAATAAGAGCTATAGATGACTTTCCTAATACACAGAAATACATAGACTTAGACATAATAAGGAGACAAAGGAATATGTCACAAATCAAAGAATAGGACAAAACCCCACAAGAGACCTAAGCAAAACAGAGATAGGTAATATGCCTGAATAAAAATTTAAAGTAATGATCATAAAGATACGGGGCTTGAGAAAAGAGTCAAGGACATCAGTGAGACTCTTAAAAAGATAAAAAAGAACCAATCAGAGATGAAGAACAAAATAAATGAAATTAACAATACACTAGGTGGAATAAATAGCAGAGTAGAAGAAGTGGAAGAATGAATCAGTGACCTGGAGGACAGAGTAATGGCAAGTACTCAGGCTGAGCAAGTTAGATAAAAAAAAAATACACACACACACACACACACACACACACACACAAAATGAGATTAGACTTAGAGATCTCAGTGACTCCATCAAACATAATAACATTTGCATTGCAGAGATCCCAGAATAAAAGAGAGGAAAGGGGGCAGAAAATGTATTTGAAGAAATAATAGCTGAAAACTTCCCTCTCTGGGAAAGGAAACAGATCTCCAGATCCAGGATGCACAGAGAGCCCCAACAAGACCAACCCAAGGAGGGCCACACCAAGACACATAGTAATTAAAATGGCAAAAAGTCATGATTAAGAGAAAAAATTTTAAAGCAGCAAGAAGAAAGAAGACAGTTACATACAAGGGAAATCTCATAAGGATATCAGCTGATATTTCAGCAGAAACTTTGCATGATACATTCAAAGTGCTGAAAGAAAAAAAAATCTGCGGCCAAGAATACTCTATCCATCAAGGCTATCGTTCAGAATAAAAGGTGAGATAAAGAGTTTTCCAGAAAACAAAAGTTAAAGGAATTCATGACCACTAAACCAGCCCTACAAGATAAGTTAAAGGGGATGTGTTAAGTGGAAAGGAAAGACCTTACATAAGATTAAGAAAAGCAGGAAGCATAAAAGCAGTAAAAATAATTATATCCAGAAAAACCAGGCAAGGGACTCACAAAATTAAAGGATGTAAAGTATAATAATATATACTTAAAACATGGTGGGGAGAGGAGTAAAGAATGGACTAAAATTTAGGTGATCATTAACTTAATGCAGACAGTTATATACAGATGTTATATTAAACCTAACGTAAGCACAAATCAAAAGCTACTAATAGATATGCAAAAAGGAAAGAGAAAGGAATCTGAGTATATCACTAAAGAAAGCCAACTTATGGTGAAGGAAGAGAGCAAGGAAACAAAAGAACAGAGAAGAACTACAGAAACAACCACAAAACAAGTAGCAAAATAGCAATAAAAACATATCTATCAATAATTATTTTGAATATATATGGATTAACAGATATATTCAGAATATTCCATAATAAAACCGCAGAATAAACATACTTTTCCAGTGCACATGGAATATTCTCCAGAATACATCATATATTCGGTCACAAAACAAGTCTCAACAGATTCAAGAAATTCAAAGTCGCACCATGCATCTTTTCTGACCACAAGGCTATGAAACTAGAAATCAACCACAAGAAAAAATCTGGAAAGAGCCCAAACACATGGAGGTTAAATAACATGCTACTAAACAATGATCGGGTCAAGTAATACATCAAAGAGGAAATTAAGGGAAAATACATAGAGACCAATGAAAATGAAAATACACTGGTCCAAAATCTTTGGGATGCAGCAAAAGCTGTTCTAAGAGGAAAGTTTATAGCAATACAGACCTACCTCAAGAAGCATGAAATATCTCAAGTAAACAATCTAACCTTACACTCAAAGAAGCTAGAAAAGAACAAGGAAACCCTAAACCTGAAGAAGGAAATAATAAAAATTAGAGCAGAAATAAATGACATAGAGACTAAAAACAAATGCAAACAATAAAAACAACAGACTGATGAAACCAGGAGCTGTTTCTTTGAAAAAATCTACAAAATTGATAACCCCCTGGCCAGACTCATTGAGAGAGAGGAGAAAGGGAGGAGAGAGAGAGAACTCAAACAAAATCAGAAATGGAAGAGGACAACCAGCACCACAGAAAGACAAAAGATGGAAGATAATATTATGAAAAATTATATGCCAACAAATTGGACAACCATAAAAAACGGATTAAATTCCTAGACATATAACCTACCAAAACTGAAGCAGGAAGAAATAGAAAATTTGAACAGGCTGATTACCAGCAATGAAACTGAATCAGTAATCAAAAAAAATCTCAACAAACAGAAGTCCAGGAGCAGATAGCTTCAATGGCAAATTCTACCAACTATTAAAAGAAGAGATAATACCTATTCTTCTTAAATGTTTCCAAAAATAAAAGAGGAAGCAAATTGTCTAAATTCATTCTATGAGGCTGCCATTACATTGATACCAAAATCAGATAAAGACACCACAAAAATGAGAACTACACGCCAATATCTCCCATGAACATAGATGCAAGAATCCTCAACAAAATACTGGCAAACCAAATGTAACAATACATTAAAAACAATCATTCACCATGATCAAGTGGGATTTATTCCTGGGTTGCAAGTGTGGTTAAATAGTTGCAAATCAATCAATGTGATACATCACATTAATAAGAAAGGAGAAAAACCATATGATCATTTTATCATTTCAATAGAGGCAGAAAAACATTTGACCGAGTACAACATCCATTCATGCTAAAAAATACCCTCACCAGGTAGGTTTACAGTAACATATCTCAACATAATGAAGGCCATATATGAAAAACCCAAAGCTAACATCATACTCAATGGTAAAACAAAACAAAACAAAACTGAGAGCTTTTCCTCTAAGGTCAGGAAAAAGACAAGAATGTTCACTCTCACTACCGTTTTGCAATACAGTATTAGGAATCCTGGCTGCAAGGATTCCTATTTCTTCAAAAAAGAAATAATAGGCATCCAAATCAGTAAGGAAGAAGTAAAACTTTCACTATTTGCAGATGACATGAGACTCTCTATAAAAAACCCTGAAGACTCCACCTAAAACTAATAGAACAGATAAATGAGTTCAGTATGTTTACAGGATACAAAACCATTGTACAGAAATCTTTCATTTCTATACACTAATAATGAAGGAACAGAAAGAGAAATTCAGAAAACAATCCCATTTACAATTGTACCAAAAATAATACAATACTTAGGAATAAACTTAACCAAGGAGGTGAAAGGCCTATAATCTGAAAAGTATAAAACACGGCTGAAAGAAATCAAAGATGACACAAACAAATGGAAAGACAGTCTATGCTCATGGATTGGAAGAACAAATATTGTTAACCTACCCAACACAACCTACAGATTTAATGTAATCCCTATGAAAATACCAATAGCATTTTTCACAGAAGTAGAACAAATTATCCTAAAATTTGTAGGGAACTGTAAAATACCCCAAATACCCAAAGCAACCTTGAAAAAGAAAAACAAAGTTGGAGGTATCACAATTCTATACACCAAGTTATACTACAAAGCTGTAATACTGAAGGCAATATAGTACTGGAACAAAAAACAGACACATAGATCAATGGAACAGAATAGAAAGTGCTGAAATAAACCCATGATTATAAGGTCAATTAACCTGACACTGGGAGTAAGCATACACACAATGTGAAAAATCTCTTCAACAAATGGTGGAAAGCTATATGTAAAAGAATGAAACTGGACCACTATTTAATGCCATGCACAAAAATAAACTCAAAGTGGATTGAAGACCTAAATGTGAGACCTAAAACCATAAAAATCCTGAAAGAGACAAGGGGCAGTAATTTCACTGCATATTTGCTGTAATGGCATCTTTCTAGATAGGTCTCCTGAAGCAAGAGAAAGAAAAGCCAAAATAAACTACTGGGGCTACATAAAATTAAAAAAGCTTCTGCACAGTGGAAGGAAACAACCAACAAAACTAAAATGCAATCTACTGAACAAGAGAAGATATTTGTGAATGACATATCCAGTAAAGGATTAGTATGCAAGATATATAAAGAATTTTTACAACTCAATATCCAAAAGACAAATAATCCAAATAAAAAAATCAGCAGAAGACATGGCAGACATGTCTCCAAATAAGACACTCAGATGGCTGACATATGAAAAGATGCTCAACACTGGGGAAAGGCAAATCAAAATTACAATGAGATATCACCTTACACCTGTCAGAATAGCTAAAATCAAAAACAGAAGTCAAGTGTTGGTGAGGATGTGGAGAAAAAAGAACCACCTTGTATTGTTGGTGGGGATGAAAACTGGTGCAGGCACTGTGGAAGACAGTATGGAGGTGCCTTAAAAATTTAAAAATAGAACTGCCCTACGATCCAGTAATTGGACTACTGGGTATTTGCCCAAAAGATATAAAAATGCTAAAATGAAGTGATATATGCACACCTATGTTTATTGCAGCATTATTTACAATAGCCAAATTATAGAAACAACCCAAGTGTGAATTCACAGGTAAATGGATAAAGAAGATATAGCATATATATATATATATATATATATATATATAAAATACACACAATGGAATATTATTCAGCTATAAAAAAGAATGAAATCCTGCCATTTGCAACCACATGGATGGATCTAGAGAGTTTAATGCTAAGCACAATAAGCCAGTCAGAGAAAGACAAGTACCATATGATCTCACTCATATGTGGAATTTAAGAAACAAAACAAAGGAAAGAGACACACAAACCAAAAAAACAGACTTTTAACTATAGGATACTAACAGATGGTTACCTGAGGGGAGGTAGGGGGATGGGTGAAGTAGGTAAAGTAGATTAAGAATATATGTACCTTGATTAACACTGAGTAACATATGGAACTGTTGAATCACTATATTGCATACCTGCAACCAATATAACCCTGTAGATTAACTACACTAGAATCAAAATAAAAGAAAAAAATTAAAGGTAAAAAAATAGCAGTTTACTACAAACATGAAGACAATATTAAAAGAGAAAAGACATGTTTAACAAAATATCTCAACTTGAAATCACTGAGTATAAGGACACCCTGAAGATATCCCCTAATATGCTTTAGTTTTACAGAAAATTGGGGAGCTTCATCTTAGTAACAATAATCTTCACGCATGAATTTATAGTATTGTTCTGATGTATTTGATACATTTTAGCAATATTCCCATGGGTACTAGGAGGCCACTAACAGGTATTAAATCAAGAAGACTGTCTATCCCACACTATCTGTAGGATACAAATTCATTATGCTTCCATCTTCCTGTCAATATACAGCCATACCTTGTTTTATTACACTTGACATTTTTTACAGATTGAAGGCTCTGCCAATCCTGCATTAAGCAAGTCTATGGGCACCATTTTTCTAACAGCATCTGCTCACTTCATGTCTCTGTGTCACATTTTTATAATTCTTACAATATTTCAAAATAGTCATTGTTTTTATATTTGTTATGGTCCTCTCTTATTGGTGTTGAAATTGTGCCACAAACTGCAACTATAGAAGATGGCAAACAATTGATAAATGTGGTGTGTGTTCTGACTGCTCCACCAACCAGCCACTCCTCTGATGCTCTCCCTCTCCTTAAGCCTCCCTATTCCCTGGCACAAGAATATTGAAATTATGGCAATAACACTACAATGGACTAAGTGGTCAAGGTAAACAAAGAGTTGCACATCTCTCACCTTTAAACCAAAAGCTAGAAATGACTAAGCTTAGTGAGGAAGACATGTTGAAATCCAAGATAGGCTGACAGCTTGTTTTCTTGTGCCAAACAGCCAAATTGTGAATGTAAAGGACATTAAAAGAAGAAGATAGCAGGAGAGGAAGAATGAAGGGGAGTAAGTCAGAGGGGGAGACGAACCAGGAGAGATGATGGACTCTGAAAAACAAACTGAGGTTTCTAGAGGGGAGGAGGGTAGGGGGATGGGTTAGCCTGGTGATGGGTATTAAAGAGGGCACATTCTACATGGAGCACTGGGTGTTATGAACAAACAATGAATCATGGAACACTACACCAAAACAAATTATGTAATATATGGTGATTAACATAACAATAAAAAAATTTAAAAAAAGTGCTACCCCAGTGAACACATGAATGATAAGAAAGTGAAATATACTTATTGCTTAGATGGAGAAAGTTTTAGTGGTCTGGATAGAAGATCAAACCAGCTACATTTCCTTAAGCCAAAGCCTAATCCCCAGAAAGGGCCCCAGTTTGTTCAATTCTATGAAGGCTGAGAGGTGAGGAAGCTGAAGAAGAATATGATATTACCAGAGACTGGTTCATGAAGTTTAAGGAAAGAAGCCATCTCTAAAACATCAAAGGTCAAGGTGAGGCAGAAAGTGCTGATTTAGAAGTTCCAGCAAGTTATCCAGAAGTTCTAAGATAATTAATGAAGGTAGCTATTCCAAACAACAGATTTTCAGTGTAGTCAAAATAGTTCTTCTATTGAAAGAAGATGCTATCTAGGACTTTCATAGCTAGAGAGGAGAAGTCAATGCCTGGCTTCAAAGGACAGGTTGGCTCTCTTGTTAGAGGCTAATGCAGCTGGTGACTTTAAATTGAAGCCAATCTGAAAATCCTAGGGCCCTTAAAACATAAAAAAATTCTATTCTGCCTGTGCTCTATAAATGGAACAAAACTTGAATGACGGTACATCTGTTTACAACGTGGCTTAGTGAATATTTTAAGCCTACTGTTGAGACCTACTGTCAGAGAAAAAAAGATTCTTTTTGAAATATTACTCCTCATTGACAATGCAACTGATCATTCAAGAGCTTTGTTAGAAATATACAATGAGATTGATGCTTTTATGCATGCCAACACAACACCCATTCTGTAGCCCATGGATCAAGAGGTCATTTCAACTTTCAAGTCTTATTATTTAAGAAATAAATCTTGTAAATCTATAGCTGCTGCTATTGAGAGTGATGCCTCTGATGGATATGGGCAAACTCAATTGACAACCTTCTGGAAAGGATTCACCATTCCAAATGTCATTAAGGATATTCATGATTCATGGAAAGTGGTTAAAAAAAATCAACATTAACAGGAATTTGGAAGAAATGGACTCTAACCCTCATGGATGACTAAGGGCTTCAAGACTTTAGTGGAGAAAGTAAATGCAGATGTGGTAGAAATAGCAAGAGAGCTAAAATGAGAACTGGAGACTAGAATATGACTGAATTGCTGAAATCTTATGATAAAATGTTAATGTATAAGGAGTTGCTTCTTATGGATGAGCAAATAAAGTTTCTTGAGATGGAAACTACTTCTGGTGAAGATGCTGTAAAATTATTACAGTGACAGCATAGAATTTAGAATATTACATGAACTTAGTTGGCTAAGCAGCAGCAGGATTTTAGAGGGTTGACTTCAATTTTGAAACAAGTTCTACTGTGGGTAAAATGCTATCAAACAACATTACATGCTACAGAGAAGTCATTTGTGAGAGGAAGAGTCTATCAAGGTGACAACTCATTGTCTTATCTTAAGAAATTGCCACAGCCACCCCAGCTTTCAACAACCACCACCCTGATAAGTGAGCAGCCAGCAATATCAGGACAAGACCTTCCACCAGCAAAAAAAAATTTACAAGTCCTGGAAATCAGAGATGATGGCTAACATTTTTTAGTAATAAAATATTTTTAAGGAAGACATGTACATTGTTTTTTTAGGCATAATGCTATCGCACACTTAATACACTACAGCATAGTGTCACATAACTTTTGTATGCACTGGGAAACCAAAAAAATTCATTTGACTTGCTTTATTGTGATATTAGCTTTATTGTAGTGGTTTGGAATTGAACCTGCAATATCTCCAACGTATGCCTATAATAGGAACAATAGAAGCTACCTCAAAAGACTGTTGTGAAAATTAAATATGTAAGGGTATTAGAAGAATGCTTGGCATTAATATACATTCAATAAATATCATGTATTATTATTTTAAGCAGATGAACTTTTTCAGTGGTTCTTAAATGTTTAATATGTGTCAACGAGCTGGGTCAGGTAGATGGGATGTATATAGGAAAAGTGGATGACTTGAGGTTGCATTCTTGCAGTACATCAGTAAGACCTTGATTTAAAGGGACATAAGGAAAAGATAAAAGCAAAGATAATCTCCAGGTGTTGGCCTGATAATGGTGCCATTTGTTGAGAAAAAGGATATTTGGGAAATAGGTTTCAGAGTCAAAATCAAGTTTGTTTGGTTCTATGTCAAATATATTAATTAATCAAAGTGATGACAACTGGATAAGTAAATTAGGGCTCAAAATAGAGATCACTTTTAGAGAAATGGTTTTCTAGGGAACAATGAAATGATAGGTATGTAAAACGACACCACCTAGATCTCGAGTATGCAGAAATTTTCATTGGCTCCTTCAGCACATTTTGTATCAGCTGACTGCCACAGTGTACTCTATACTCTTCTCTTTCCTCCTTCTTTGCAACAATAAATCTTTCACTTTTTGCCTCTAGAGCCATCATAATTCAACTTGTCAGTTTCTATCTCTGTATTTTTCTAAACCAAGATAGGGCTCTCTTCAAGAGGAGTTCTGGTGCCAGCATGTAATCTTTGCTTGCTTTTTTTTTTTAACTTTGAAAAATATTTTATTTTTTCCCCTTTTCCTCATTTTCGTTGCCTTTCTTTTACTTAACTTCAATTAATTAACATACAATGTATTAGTTTGAGAGGTAGAAGTCAGTGATTCTTTGCTTTCTTTGTAGCATGATTCAATGAGCTGTGTCTTGTTTCTCTCATTAGAGTATAAACTTCTTGTGAGAAAGAAGATAGTGTATTCTCTTGGACCTGATTTTTTCTGATTAAAAAGTATAACCAAAAGTCTAAATTAAACACTTGCTGAAATTTTTCTAAGTGCTCTATAGTTCTCCTTAGGTCATTATAGTTACTTTGTTTTTAGTTCCTTAAATTTCTAGGTTACCATTTTGCTGACACAAATCATGATATTGGTAATTCTAAAACTCTCTTAGCATATGCTTAAATAAGTATAGTATTTTAAATCCAACAAAAATTTAATGGCCTCATATATGGATGTGCATTACTCAGTAAAATAATCTGTATTCTCAGATAAAACTATAGAATTCAAATTTAGGAAATTAGATAAACAAATTTCAAAATGCCTTTTAGTTCAACAATAAAAAGAAATAAGCTATCAAGCCATAGAAAGACACGAAGGAACCTTAGATGTGTATTACTGGGTGAACTAAGCCAAATAGGAAAAGACTACATGAATACTGTATGATTTCAACTATACAACATTATGAAAAAGGCAAAATTATGGAGACAATAAACAGATCAGTAGTTGCTAGGGATCAGAGGAAAAGGGAGCACATAGGATTTTTAGGGCAGTGAAAATATTCTGTATGACATTATAATAATAGAGAAGTGTCATATGAATTTGTTCCAACCTAAAGAAGGTATAGCTCATAGAGTGAACCCTAAGGTAGACTATGGGCTTTAATTATATGTCAATGTAGGTTCATCATTGGTAAAAAAAAAAAAAAAATTATGTACCATTCTGGTGAATTTTGTTTATAACGGCAAGAGGTTATGAATGTGTGGGGCAGATGGTGTAAGAGAAATCTCTGTACCTTCCTCTCCATTTTGTTGTAAAACTAAAACTGCTCCAAAAAACTATTTAAAAAATGTCTTTTATAGTAAATTATCCATTTAACCACTATTTGTAGCAGTATTGCACTGGGAAATTTAATCTCATGAATTATGTTTTTTTTTTAAGCCTTGTTGAAAATTTAGGGTTTTGCACACATATGTGAAAATACCACTCTGTATTCTATATGCTATGAATGGATTTTTTTTTTTAGACATCTTTTCCTTTCTGTGTCTACTGTAGGCTACATATCGAAATCGAATTGTGAACCAAAGTCTCAGCACAAGGGACAGAAAAGCAATGCATACTCCCACCGAGGACCGATTTAGATACTCAGCAGCTGATCAGACAAGCCCCTACAAAAGTAAGACCTGTCAACTATCAAGTCTATGTTTAAGTAATTTCTTGAAGGACAAGGAACTAGTGGAAGTTATCAAACACTCAAGAGGAACTTATGAAACCCTCACATCAGAGGTCACCCAGAACTTACGGGCCACCGTAGGGCAGAACTCTCTGAAGCCAACAGCTAAGACCGAAGGGACTTCCACATTCTCAGAGAAACCAAAGGACCAAGCTACTGTGGCCCGACAGCATTCAACCTTTACAGGAAGGTTTGGACAGCCACCAAGAGGGCCAATCTCTTTACACATGTACAGCAGAAAGAATGTTTTTCTCCACCACAATTTACACACCACTGAGCTGCAAACTCTAGGCCAGCAGGATGGATAATTAAATCACCCTATTCCTGTCTCTTGGTAGGATAAGGATGGTTAGTGTTTCTCGTGCATAGCTCATGTTTAAATTGTCATATCCTTACTACTTTTTGTTTTTAGTTATAAACAAAGAATTGTGCACTTTTTTTTTTTTTTAGAATGAGGGTTCAGGCATGTTAATTGAATTAGGTTCAGTAGCCTTGAAGACTTTATTATATATATGTATAATAAGTGGGACCATCTTGTTGGTTTATATAGTCCATAGTTTATTTATCTTTATCAGTCACTGATATGCATTGACATTTCAGAAGGTAATAATATCAAATAGCACTCTGTTCACTTAATGGTGTTACTGTGAAAATAGATGTGAGGAATAAATAGATAAAGGAACTGTAAAGAATTTTAAATTACATAGTCATAGAAGGAGAAGAAAAGAAGGATTTTAAAGTCTTATATTTGAGGTGTATTTATTTGAAGAATGAAGCTTGCTGGCATGTAACCTAGAGATACGTCTGTCTCTCTATTACATACCTTCAAGCTTATTCTGCCATACTCTTAAGGGGGAAACGGCTATTTCTTTTATCCTCTAAATGTTTAGTTCACACTGGTTCACAAAGGATTTCAGACTGAGTAATTGCTATCCAAATAGAGAATGACAGCTCTGATCTCTGAAAAATTTTGCTTTCTGTTTTGCTATGGCTGTTGAAGTAGTAGGACATAACACAGTGAGGTGGTAAAGATGGGTGAATTTTGTCAAATAATGCATAAAGCATGACATGTTATATTCTGAGTCACTGTCATGGCAATATCAGATTTTATCTGAAGGATGGGTCATTCTAAGAAAACTATTTTTTTTCACTTTCCTTGTATTTTTAACATTTTTACTTATTTTTATGTATGTCCAATTTTACTCACTATGTATCAATTGCTCTATATGATGAGTTGAGGAACAGAAAGTCAGTTTCTTGGTAGCCCAATATACACGATTCTGACAATTCAGTCATCTAGATTTAGAAGAAAAAGTAAATATATGTGAACTTTGGCAGTTTGATCTCAGAACTAAATCTCTAACAGAAATGTTTAAAACTCATTTCACGGGAAATATTTCTCTTTAGCAAACAAGGCTAATATGTTTTGTACATAAGTGCACATGAGATCAATAAATCTAAATAATTCCTTTATGTTTAATTAATAACAGAGCTATACACAACTGTAGAAATAAATAACTAAATAAATAGTTTTAAAACAGTAAGGATCAGGGCTGCAATTTTCTTATACAGAGATAAAAGCTAGTAACTTTATCCATATTAGGCATAGTCCCTGCAAATTGAAATTGTCATACCTACTGCATGATCTGTTTCCCTTGCATTCTCTAACAGACAGACTCCATCAGCATGTACAAATGAAACGAATAAAGGGAAATTGAGATAGCAGTTTTAGCATGGCATCTGACTATTCTGCTTAAATTAAAGCTGTGTATGAAATGCATCTCTTAATACAAAAATGGATTTAAGTTCTATCCTTTGGGGAAAAGCCATTAAATTTCCCCCCAGCTCTAACTAATAAACTTTGCTCCATTTTTACACTTTGATTAGAATTGGTAAGAGTCAACAGCCTAGTGGAAATGTTTTACTTTTAATTTTGGTTTTCCGAAGGAAGACACATGTGCATTAAGACAAATGTTTGCCAAATGTTTTCTTTGTGTGTTTGTAATTCTGCCAAAAGAGAATAATACACACAGAAATTGGCTTGGCTGAATGAGACTGCTATCTAAAATTCCCACTCTAGATGCTATAATATTCACACAGATATACATTTCAGTCTGGGCAATATTTAAGAAATGATAGAAAAACTATGATTATTTATTGTGGAATTCAGCTTCATTTGTCCTGAATGTGGTGTGTGTTGCTAGAATATTTGAAGTCTGTAAATAAATTAGCACGATAAAATAATCAAGGATTTTTTCCCAGGATATGGAAGAACTATGTATCACAAATAATGTTTTTGATTTGGACTTTTGGAGTTTATAGTTTTGTTTTTCTGAAAGATAGACTTTTGAATTATGCTTTGTAAAAATATAGTCTATTTAAGAAAATCTGTCATTTAATAGACATTTTAAGAGATGTTTTAAACACTAGTATTTTCTTGAAAAATCTTTTTTAAAGCTGAAACATTCAAAAAGAAAACCTGGATTCAACAGTTCAATTTTAAAAGGAGGGGTATTTTTTGGAAATATCATCTTAAAGCTGTTTTGTATCAGTATTTTCAGCATTGTTATAATATTATTTGTAATACTGAGTGTAACTCAGGCCTGGAGAAGGTATAAGCCCACTATGCTAGTGTACATCAGTAACTGTCAAACAGGGGTCCTTTGTAAGTTCCTCTTGTGTATGTATAGTAACTCAGAACAATGGCACGTGGGTATTCTTTCAGCAAACTGATTTCTTTGTATGAAAATCTCTAGTTTTCTAAGGCAGTTCCATGTATAAAAATGATTTATACATTTCTCCAAGGCGGTACATATCCAAAGACATGACACCAGGGGGAAAAAGTGCTTGTTTTTCTGAGGGAAGCAGTTGTCTTTTCTTTCCGTTCCTCTTTCTTCTGTGCATGTGTGTGTGTAGCTAAGCCGAAACAACCCTATAAAATGTCTGCTGCCAATGGTCTCTTCTGAATGTTGAATGTGTTTTAAAGGACACTTAAGAAGAGAGATTCCTCGAGGAAAAGTTGTTTCCACCTGAAATAAACTGTTCCTGTTTTTGTAACTATTGGAACATGCAACTCTTTCTATGAACTCAGTGATTTTTTTTTTTTGAGTAATTTTATATGCTAACAGAGTCACAGCAAAATTATGAAGTATCTCTCCAACTATTTTTGCTTCTTTGGAGCACCATCATTTTTGTGCAAATGACACCCTGAAACCTTAGCTGCAAAATGCTCAAGGTATGAATCTACCAGTATCAATATGCTCAGGGTAAGAACCTAGAGCCACACATTGTTCAACTTGTTTTTATCATTTACGGATTGAGATATAAATAAAATAGCAAGCCTCTAGTCACCATTAAACACTTGTAGACGTGTCCATACTTCCCTAGCTAAAATGTTTACAAATGATCATGATTAATCTGAGTTTTCCAAGGTTTAATCCAACCCATGGTCATTATTTCCCGAGTGTTACTGAATTCAAAGGAAATTTCACTTTTTTTTTTTTTTTGCCTTGTGTGTGTTTGAGATAATACCTCCCCCTAAAAAGTTGGCATTTTTTAATTATCATGTATTTACAGATTACATCCCCGAGATAAGTAACAATATTCCACTAGTCCTCCCAAGAACTTTCTCAGTAACTTAGTTCTAAGTTGATGGAACAGTAAGAGCAGTTTACTGACTGTCAAGTAGTGTCGCTCCACACTCATTATCACCTTTCCCATTATAAAAAAGTGGTAATCCAATACAGTGAGTAAATTGGAATACAGAGTATAATCTTATAATCTCAATTTTGTCCCATATTTTCACCTTCAGAATTATACATTCTGAATATCTGTAGAAGTATGAAGTGCTTCAAAGCAGCCCTTAAACTCTATGTGGTTCAAAGTGGAATAAGAAAGGGGTATATCTAAAGGCGCTGTCTGAAATTGCCATCCATGTGCCTGAATCACATTCCCCATGGCTGAGGCTTTTCCCTGGGTGATACATCAGTTTAAATGCAGTACTGATTCATTTATACTAGGATTTTAATTTCATTCTGGGACTCGACTCTAGGCATTATTATCACGTCTATTATTATTATTATTATTATTATTATTATTGTACAAGAAACAGGTCAATTATACATTATGTATTCTTTGGGAATTTACACCTCCTGGAATTTAACCTTTTTTTCTTCTTGTTCATTTTCCATGAACTAACTTCATCATGCCAACTCTAGGCTATATCTAAACATATGGCAGTGAGGATAAAAAATACAAACTGTCTGGGCTTTTATAAAAAGCTGAATTACACTGTGTAGAAAAGCAAACAGCCAACTATCAACCAAAGAAGCCTACTCCTCTAGTATACATTATCCCCAAATTTTTATTTTTCAAATCTTAATCTGTGCCATATTCTTTCACCAATAGTCAGAACCACAAACATATCCATAAACTATTTACAATGAATTTGATCTTTCTCAGAACCCAGCTGCAGTTCCAAGTAGCACAGGCCAAATACAAAAGTAAAAGATACACCTTCTGGTTGTGTTACATATGGAAAAGAATGAAAGTAGTATAACCTATTTTAGACCCGGAGAGTTTTCCACAAAAATCTTGACACAATAAAAAATTCCTAATAGAGTGGGTTTCTTCCACCTGAATGTGGGATATCAAGATTCTTTCTAGAAAAGTTTCAATGAAGTCCCTTTAACTTTACTGATTTAATCTAACAAACTTACTTCTTTCTTCCTGAACATAAAATTTAGGAGCTTGAACATAAAATTCAAGAAAAGGAGCTTCAGTATCTTATCATCCTTTCCAAACATTACCTCATCGCTTTAGTAAGCTCAGATTACATAACAAAATACTATAGACTGGGTGGCTTAATCAATAGACACTTATTTCCCATAGTTCTGGAAGATGGAACATCTAATATCCAAGTGCAAGCAGTTTCAGTTCCTGGCTTTAGGACAGCTGTGTCATTTTCGATAAGTCCTCCTCTCATAAGGCCACTGATCCTTTCACATGGCTCCAATATTGTGACTTCATCTAAACCTTATTATTTTCCAAAGGCCCCACCTCCCAATACCATCACACTGGGGTTAGGCTTCAAAATATGACTTTAGAGGGAACACAAAATCCATTCCATAGCATTAATTTTCAGCTTACAACTACCTAATAAGTTCGCTGTTGCTTTACTCATATCATGAATGAGATCAGAAAGGTAGGTAGTTTCCCAAGGACACGCAGCATGTATGTTGACCTGGATTCCATAATCCTTGATCTTTCCTTTTATACTATGCTCCAGACTAGGCTCCCTCCCAAGAAGTCTCCAGAGTAGGCTCCCAGAGTGACCAGTGCTTCCAAGGAAGCAGAGTAACTCAAGGAAATATGTGCTGCCCCATTCTCCTTTACTCTTAAAATTCCATTGATATTGCTAGGGAAGATCATCTGAACAATGATCTATTTTAGCAAAAAAGCTACTTATTCAAAAGCATTTTTAAAACAAGTATTGATGTTTAGATCAATAAATATAGAATCCTGAGAGGAAAGAACTTATTGTATTTCAAGGTTGTCTCCTAGAAAATTTGACATCCTAAATTTCTTTTTTTGAAGGCAATTGCACTGACGTAATTTCATGTTATATATTTTTTTTAAAGGAGAGGGCCAATAAAGTGTCTAACATAAGCAAAACATACAGTAGATGAAAAATAATGTAGTTATCAGATTATCTTATTTCTTTCCTTCATTTTCTGAGGCTATTGATATAGATGTCATTGAATTTGATACTTTTGTGTTGCCTTGTATACATCTAAAAAACAATATCTTTACAAAATTAGTTTGGATATTTCTATGTAGGGACAAAAATTACAGCTGATTTAAAGTTTCTTAAATATTTGGAAGGAATTAAAATAAAATGGGAAATGCAAATTTATTCATCTTAAATTTTGAGTGATATACACTCTGTAGTTAATCATATACCTAAATAATGGTCTGAATAAAAGAGAATCCTATCGTTAATCATCTCTTCCAAAATCTTTTCAGGAATGCAAAATAATTTGAATATTAACTAAACCCTATTTTTAGAGGGAAAAGAAACTATTTGATGTATTCTAACATACATGGGTCTGAGATTAACAGCATAACAATGTTTTCTATTCTCTAAAACTAAAAATTTAGTGAAAAAGATAACAGCAAATTACTCTGGAAATTATAATTTTTAGTAATATTGAATGCCATAGTATAATTTCTTTTGTGGCTCTTGATTTCCCAAATAGGGCAGTGATTTTATTTAATGGAAATTTCCTTTCCATTTGACTACTATTCTGAGAAAAAGAATCAATACACTTAAGCATGGTGATTAAAAAATATATATAATTCCTGAGCAAAATAAAATTTAAAACAAATATGTTGTGTGGTACCTGATTACTTTCATTATATTAATTTGTCTTAGTGATAGATTGATTTACACATATATTCACACTATGTATAAAGCAATGTGATTTCTAGATTCTTGAAAGTTGTGGTGATTGGCAAGAGGCAAATCAGCCACTTATTTCATCAGTCAGTTGACCTGATTTCTATTTCCACTTCCTTTGCCACTGGGCTTTTCTTAGTTCATGATATCCACTAATAAAGTACACTATCCCAGGGACCATTGGGAGATTATAATACTATCATTTCATTTCAATTTATGTGTGGAATCTTTTCATTCTGTTTATACTCTTTATCTCCATATTTTATAACTGGTCACAATAAAAAAAATGTACCTTACGATGTTTTGACTTTATAATTTACAAAACCTTGTTTTATTAATTCTATGTGTTTTATACTAACACAAAAAATACAAAATCTTCTAAATTCTGTCTTTGTTTCTCTCTTCTCTCTCTCTCTCTCACACACACACACACACACACACACACACACACACACAGTTTTCTAAAATGGCTGGAAGATGGATGACTCAGAACATTTGAAACAGTTAATGAGTATGTATCCATTTGGTATCCACACCAGCCAATAGGGAAGAACATGCATTAAAAATTTGGTTGCAGTGCCTTGAAAGCATACCTTAACATTTTATGTTTAAACTTACCAGGTGTTCTCTACAGCTCACAACTTCAGAGTAAATGGTGCTCCTCTGTTGTATGCTCTTATGTAATGTGATTTCAAAAAGCTGAAATGAAACATGATATATTTTATAATTTATGTGAAATATGACCTTATGGTTTAAGACCCAATCCATTTTCCTGACCACAGGAAGAGTTTGTCTTTGATTCTGCATTCTATTTTCTATGTAAAATGTCAAGAAACACCATATTGATTATTTTTTTTATTAACTTACTGAAGATATTAAATTTTAGAGGTTATTTTGAAGACTTGATGAGACCTTATAAACTCTACTTCTATATTCTGTTGGTAATTATTTACAAACCCTTTCATTATGATTATAATCAATCAGCACGTTCTTGTGGATGAATTATACAGCTATTTCTCTTTAAAATTTCAATGGAAAGTAATGTTTAAAAAGGAATATTATGTATAGAGTGATTATATATTTTTTCAAATATTCTCATTTTAAATCTTATTTTAAATGGCTCTTATACATCTCATTCCATTTCATGTTATTATTTCTATAATATAAATAATGCTTTGTCATTTGTGGAGAGATTATCAGAACAGGCATCACGCATAAAATGTATAGAAGTGACACAAGTGCATATTATGGCTGAAGTAAGGTTTAAAAATTAAATCACATTTTAGAAGATAACTATGAAAATTAGAACCAGCCTTTATACAGAAAGTTAGCTTAAGATAATAATTTAGCCAAGGGTAGTACTTCAGTTTTATTTATTGGTATCCACCCAAAATTTCACAATAGGAGATTATTGATTTATTTAAAGGCATTACTTATAATGCACCAGTAATCATATGACGAAACAAAACCAAAACCAAAATAAAATGGTATTAGAAGATGTTTTTACATGCTGTGATTCACTGCTAGGGTTTGAGTTAACTTTGTTCTTTCCTTCATGGGTTCTTATACATGTAAAAGGGAATATTTAAATTAAGTTTAACTTTTAAATAGCAACCATATTTAAGGTATTCTTAACTCTTATACCACAGTTTGCCCTCTGCATTTCATTTTTTCTCTCAAAGGAGTGCTGGATTTTGAAAAAAATATATACATATAAATCCAGTCTCAAATTCTGGTGAACAGTGAAATGTAATCATATCCTGGAAATTTATTAAACTGGTGCCATGTTTCAACTAAATGGCTGATTTTAAAGGGTCTATAATGGATACATTAGGTCATAGGCTAAGTGGTTTATCCTCACACAAACAGATGATTCAAAAGTGTGTCCAAACAGCTTTTAAATCCAAATAACATTTAACATTAGTAAATGTGATAAAATTATAGCACCTTTTTACTAGCCATTATCACTGTTTTTAAAAGTTCCTATATTAGAATATTTTTTGGTGAACATATTTCCATGTTGCTAAAAACTATAAATTTAAATATTTCAAAGAATATATTGAAGGATTGCTTCTTAGTAGGTGAGAATTCCTTGTAGTACTTACCTCTGTCAAAGCCTATCACCCCAAGAGCACCAATGATGATGATGGTGGTGGTGGTGGTGAGAATGATGATTAAAACCACCACCACCACCACCAACAACAACAACAAAATCCTTCTTTGAGAGAAATCTCTAGCAAATTATCATTAGAAATTCTATTATAATCTCTGGAAGTTTCAGATTCTTCACTGATTTTTTTTATGATCCCATGTTCCAAACATTGCTTTGATAATGGATGAATTTATACAAAGACTTTGAAATTCCTGGATTGTTAAAAATAGTTTTAAACACAGGAAATTTTATCTTTAATGTCAGGTTCTTTGGCTACTATATCAAGTTTTACCTAGCATGGTGAGTTTGCTACATGTTTAAAAAATATTTCAAGCTTTCACAGAACTTTATTTTTTTAGTATATTTAACACATACACACACACACAAACACACACACAACACAGGCTTCCTGTGCTGTGCTACTTCACTATCTGTTAGAAGCAAAATTCACTGGAATGCTTGCTAAAATGTCAAAAATTTATTGACTTTTAATACTAATATGTTATGGTGAACAGAAACCACTGTCTCTTACCAGATTTGGTAATAGAGATGGCAGAAAAATGTCACATGCTTAACATTTGAGAAATATGTCATATAGAAAACAGGAATAAACACAAATGGCTGAAGTCTTTGCTAATTTTTTATTATATTGTAATGTGAAGAGTCAAGATGTTCCAATTATTTCTCTCCAATATTTCCTTAATGATACAGCAGTCTTATAAATTACCTCCTATTAAGCTTTTTCTCAATGTGTGCATGAAAGCCTTAAAGTTTATATTAGTAATAATAGATTCTCAATTTTCCACTGAAATTTCTTATGTTGAAAGACCTTCCCCTATGCTTTGGGGCAGGTTAAAAAAAGCAACTCAATATAAGATTTAAAATTAATAGGGTTGCATTCATTCAGAAGAATTATCTACACTTAAACTTTTTTTTTTTTATGAAGGACAACTTTAGTATTCCTGAATAAAACCATTCTGTTAACATTGTTATATTACATGCTTAAGCAGCTTTGTTCATGCATATGCAACCCATATGTTGGTTCCCTACTATCTGCCAAATCGTGTGTTTCACAGTTAAGATGTAAAAACAAAATAATTTTCCTATACACAAGTTATTTAGATATATGTTTCATTTAGTCACCTAAAAGAGTACTAGTAGTGATATAACAGGGTTAGGAGCCCTGTCTGAAATGGATTATTATTAATTTCAGTAATGCCTAACAATTACAGTGTGATGTTCTATATATGCAAGCCCTATACAAAGTAGTTACATGGATGTTTTTATTTAATCCTCACAGTAAGCCTATCAGTAGATATTTATATTATTCTTCCTCTTTTACATTTGAGAACACTAAGCATTAGGAATTTGTCCTGAGTCACACGGCCAGTAAGAGGCTCAGAAGGCTCCTCTAACAGACAGTGCTCTTCTATATACACAGAGAAAAGAGGAAAATGATTTCTTCCGGAGTTATTAAGGGTTTCTAAATAATCTAAGCAGTCATATTTGAAACAGAGGTTTGAGATAGAAAAATAGGATCATTGTAAGTTATTCTAGTACTAGCTTACATATGTAGCATAGAAAGACATTGAATACAGACTTTGGAGAAATAACTCTGAATCTTGGCTGCATAACTAATTGTTTGTATAGAATTAGCAAAATTATTGAATTCTGTAAATCTTAATTTTTTTTACATGTGACAATGTGGCTGATAATTCCTACTACAAAAAGATTTTTTGAAAGACTAAAATAGATACTATATGTGAAAAAAACCTATCATTATAATAGCTCACATTTAGCATTTAAAATCCTTATAATTCATTGTGTAATGTAATTGTCCTACAAAACCTACATGGATTTCTTGGGCAATTAGAAAATCACATGACATAGGCAGATCTTGCAAATCCGCCTTACCAGACACTGGATTTCTTTATATATTTGGAATATCACTCCTAGGAATAAATGTGCTGGCTTTTCATGGTATTCTCAAACCAACTCCTGGAAACAATTAAGTGATTTCCTAATACATTTTCTTAAGATGTGGTTCACAGGAGCAAGAAGGAGGGGTTAGGGCTATAGTCATTGGACCAATTAACTTACAATTAAACCTTACAGCTTAGTATTACAAAGATGCAAATTTTTACCACATTTGCAAGGAACAGTTAATTCCCAAATTGCATATTTATTCTATAAATTTGAAAACATCCAAATCTAACAAGTACAGTTTATAAAATTATTATAAACCTGTTTCCAAATTAGGTAAGGACAATGTACACACACTTTGCTTGTGAACAAAAAGGAAGAGGAAAATCATAGACCCATTTACTAAAGAACATAGAAAAAATAATTATAAATATTATACAATTGAACCATTATTAAAATTTATCATAATTGTGTAGGGTTCATAAAAAATGCAAGGCTGCATTTTCAAAATCAGAAAAATCAATGTAATTCATCATAAGCATTAAAGGAAAAATATTACATAATTATTTCAAATTATAAAAAGCCCTTGGTAATGATGAACTCATATTTTTCATTTAAAAAATAGCTAAGAATTAAAGGAAGCTTCTTAAAATAGAATTGGCATGTTATCTGTTTCAACTCCAACTTTTAAAGATCTTGGAAATTACCATTACAATCTTTACCACAAGGAAAGCTAAGCAAACTGGTAATCTGGTTATAAACCAGATTACTGGTTATAAACCAGCAAACTGGTTTTTATAGACCCAGGGCAAGAAAACAAGGTTGCAAGGCAAACAGCAATCCTGAAGTATATAAATAGTAAACCTAAAGTCAGAGCCAAAATCAGTTTACCCAGGGCAGACACCACTGAAGAGATCAACTGATAGGAACACTTAAGTATTAATTTTAATGAATTGCTGGAGTTTGAGTATAGACTAGCATCATGTAAGAAACTAGTAAGATCACAGCCTTGGGTAGACCTCACACTTTCATGGATTTTACCTTCAGGAAATCTACCAGGTTCTTATGGTGAAGATCCAAGAATGATCTCCAAGTTCTTTCTGGGGAGAAGAACCCCTGAGAAATATGTCCAGAGCATTCTCCCTAAAAGCCCACTCTCCACGGAACAGAGTTTAGTGGAAATTTATACCATCTGTGGGAAGGGCATTTCTCCTACTTCAGTCCCCTCTAGCTTTTCTGTCTTAATTAAGGGGTTGAAAGAAGCTAAGAAATTTCTGTAAAGGTCACAGCCCAGTGACAAAGGACTGAGACTGCCTCATAAGATTTTAGAAGGTTTCCCCTCTCCCACAATTTGCCACTATACCAGTGGGGTTCCAATATTAACAGTTCATTATAGCTAAAATTCCTGCAAGATGTAGACTCTCTGAAGAGAAGTAGTTACAGAAGCCAAAGTCAACAAATGAGACAAAAACAAAGACACTAGAGAAATGTGAAGACTCTGGCACTCATAGCCATGGAAAACATAAATACAGGACAATCTTAGCTAGATTAACATAAAACCTCACACTATCTCAATTCTTATTACACAGTACATCATGTTAGGTTTGGTCAGTTTGAGCTGTGATAACAAAACACTACAATATAAGTTGTTTAGTCAAAAGCAGAAACTTTTTTCTCACTGGATTCTGGAAGTCTGAGATCATGGTGCCAGCATGATTGGTTTATGGTGAGAACCCTCTTCCTGTTTGCAGATGGCTGACTTTTCATTCTATTCTTACATGGTGGAAAGAGCAAGAGAGCTCTCTAGGGTCTGTTTTACAAGGGCACTGATTCCATTCATGAGGGTTCTCATGACTTACTCCTCTCCCACAGACCACACATCCCTTCCTAATACCATCACATTTGGAGTTAGGATTTTATATGAATGGGGTGGGGCACAAACATTCAGTCCATAATATTTAGCTTTCAACCAAAAATTACAAGTCATGATAGGAAGCAAGAAAAACAGTCTGAAGAAAAAAAATATGAGACTCAGTTATAACACAGATTTTGGAATTATCAGTCAATTTAAACTAACTGTGATTAATATCTTGAGGGCTCTAATGGGAAAAGTATACAACCCTCAAGAATAGAGAGATAAATAAGCAGAGATATAGAAACTCCAAAAACGATTCAAAGGACAATGCTAAAAATAAAACAATGGAATGATGTCACCAAAATGGCAACATAGGTCATTCCTAACTTTGCTCTCCATCACAAGAAGAACTAACAACTATTCCTGGAATACAACATCACTGAGAGAATACTAAAGATTGGGAGTGAGAAGTTCTGCTGACTCTGGAGACTGATCTGCCAACACCTGGGCAGAAAAGCTAAGTCATAGCCCCACCAACTGCATACTGTGGCTGTCAGCCAGCCCCTTTCAACCATAAACCCTAGTTGGAAAAAATTGGGGAGTTGCCCAAAATGAGACCTTCCACTCCCAGCTAGATAGAAACCTGAGTCATAGTCTTCCCCCACACCACCTCCCCACCACTGCAGTGCTTGGCCTCAAACCCCATCTGAGAAGAAGAGTTGCTAAGAACATCGAGAAACTACATAACCCAGAAATTCTTGAGTGTAGAGGATAGTGGGCAGAGCTGATCACCCTGCAGAGCAAAACGAGTGGCCCTGTTTGGCCAGGGAACTTGGGGCACAAGTCAACTTGAGTCAAGACCACAAAGAGTATTAGTAGCCTTGGAACTACTTCTCCCATTGCACCTAGGCAGGAAAACTAACTTATATTGCTGAATATAGCCTTTAGCCTTTCCAAATAAGGAACCTTGCCATAGCATGTGAAGCTGCATAGCCCATTCAATAGCCCTGTTAATAGTAACATTTGAACAAGAGCCCAGCCTATGACTTTCCCTGTCAACGGAGCAAAATTGGTTAGGCTTCACCTAACCAGGATATTCAGTGTGCACTCTTGCCTGATTTAGAACCCCAATGAGTCATGCAGAAGTAGGGTTCTGTCTGCATCCCTGCCAGAGCAGAGAGGCTAATTCATAGCCCCACCAGTTGCTGAATATACTACCAGTCCAAACCGTTTAGTAAGCCTAACTAGAGAATCCAGGCAACTATGAAGCCCATCCTACAGTTTCACTTGGGCAGGGAACCAAGCCAAGCAGTCTTTTTTTTTTTTTTTTTTTAAGATTTTGTTTATTTGAGAGAGAGAGCACAAGCAGGCAGAGGGGCAGAGGGAAAGGAAGAAACAGACTAACTGCTGACCAGGGAACCCAGTGCTGGGGCTCAATCCCAGGACCCTAGGATCACGACCTGAGCTGAAGTCAAACACTTAACGCTGAGCCACTCGGCACTCCCAAGCCAGCAGTCCTATCTAGCTATTCTCACAGCCAGTGGCATATCCCTCAATTCTGACTTCACAGCTTGAACACTTGCCTCACCCAGAAATAGACTCTAATAGCAGGACCTACCTACCCAAGGACATTAATTACCAACAGATACATCCAGAAATCCAAACTGAGCTGACTGGTGAAGAACCATTTCTGCCAAAGTGAACCTGCAAAGTCTGGAAGAGGAGACTATTTACTCCAATGCCCAGATACCAATGTAATGAATCAAGGATCATGAAAAATCTGGTAACTATGACACCAGCAAAGGAAACTGATATAGTTCTAATAACTGATTCTAATGAAATGGAGACCTGACAAATAAAACAAAAGTCAGATGGATATCAGCATCATGTTTGCATGAGTCATTCCTTTTTTCTCTAGTCCTCTATATACAATGAATCAGACATCCATAGCACCCCCCCACAAAAAAACCTAAAAACCCTCTGCACAGCACAGCAGGATACCTGAGAGATCCATCCATTTGTGCACCTGAAAATGGGTAGATTGGACTTCAGAGGAGGCAGTAGAAGCAAGGAAGTGGTGGTGGTAGAGGTGGTGGTGGCAGAGGCAGCAATGGGCCAGCACAGCATTTTTGGCACAGGAGGTGGAGGGAGAGGGTGATGAGCAGGACTTTACTCAGCTGTATGTGCTGCGACCGGAAGGACCCATTGTTCTGAGGAGAGATTGCAGTGATTGGGGGGAGGAAAATAAAAGGGAAGAAGATAAAGAGAACTGAAATAGTAGGTTTCCTGCTGTCTGACCCAGGATTCTGGCAAGAGGACCACCCATGGACATCTGGAACTATGGACTTGAGTATCTCTCTACGTAGCTGTGGATACACCCAAAGCCCCAAGTGTTAAGCACATACCTCCCCCCACTCTGTCACCACCCTTTTCTCCCCACCAGCTTTCTATGCAATGCTCAATCTTAGTGGCTAGCCAGTTCTTGTAAGAGAAACCAAAAACTTATCCTATATCACCATCTTATGGAATACAAAAGGAAGGCTCTTAATTACCAACATGTAGAACTGAGAATCAAAGTTAACAAAGCTTTACCTAAATAAAATGTTCACTTTTTCAAATACATCAACAGAGGCGCTTTTAATCAAACACCATGAAAAATGATATTATGGTATCACAAGAAGAAAATGACAATTTTCTAGCAACTAAATCCAAAGATACAAAATATTACAATCTAAATAAAGAATTCAAAATAGCTGTTACATAGAAATTCAATGAGCAAACTCAGAAAAGCAATACAATGATCTCTAGGAATAAAACTAACAAAGAGAAGGAGTCCTTCAGTAAAAAAATTGAAATTCTAAAAAAGAATCAAACAAATTCTAGAGTTGGAGAACTCAATAAATAAGATAAAGAACGCATTAGAAAGCATTGGAAATAGAGCAGATTAGATGGAAGAGAGAATAAGAAAGCTTGAGGACCTAAATATAGAAATGTTTCAGGAGGAACGGGAGAGAAAACTATGACTTTTTTAAAAGCAAAGAAACTCTGTGATAACTACCTGACTCCATTGGAAGAGCCAACTCAAAAATCATGGGTATAAAGAAGGAGAAACGAGGGAGAAGGGAGCAGAGAGCATATTTAAAGGAATAATAGCTGAGAACTTCCCAAACCTGGGGAAGAAACTGAATATAGAAGTCCATGAAGTTAATAGAACACCTTACTATCTCACCACCAAAAAGACCTCCTGTGTTAACACATTATAGTAAAACTATCAAAAGTCAACAATACAGAAAGAATTTTAAATGCAGCAAGAGGGGGATAAAAGGCAATAACCTATAAAAGAACCTTCATTAAACCATTGGCAGATTTCCAGCAGAAATGCTACAGGCCAGGAGACAGTGGAATGACATATTCAAAGTATTGAAAGATTGAAAATTACCAGCCAAAAATATTCTATCCTGCAGTTATCCTTCAGATATGTTGGAGACATAAATGCTTTCCCAAACAAACAAAAGCTAAGGGAATTCACCACCACTTGACCTGCCTTACCAGAAATTTGAAAGGAGGTCTTCAAGCTGAAACAAAAAGACAAAAGTACACAAAACTCTGATTAAGTTGATAGACAATTAAGATGCCGTAACTCCTTCCAGAACAGCATATTAAACTCTTAACAATTGCATAAACGTTAAAGGAAAATAACATTAAATATAACTATAGCTACTACAACTTGGTAACAAAATCAAAGCATAAAAAGATAATTAGTGACATCAAAAATAAAAAAGGATCTTTATAGACAAATAAACATAAATTGCTATCAGCAGAAAACATACTATTTTTTAATGTACTATTTAATCTAGGAGGTGTTTTATTTACACCTCATAATAATCACAAAGCAAATACTTAGAAAAGAGACAGAAAACAAAAAAGGATACTGAGAAAATCACCATGAAAACCACCAGCTTACAAAGATAGACAGAGGTAGGAAGAAAAACAATGTAGAGACAAAATAACCAGAAATCAAGAGGTAAAATGGCAAGAGTAAATTCTCTATATCAATAATCACCCCAAAATGTAAATGAACTAAATTCACCAATTAAAAGACACAGAGTGGCTAGATGGATTAAAAAGCAACAGCCAACTATATGCTGCCTACAGCAGACTCATGTTAGCTCTAAAGACACACATAGGCTCAACATGAGAGAATGGAAGACAATATTTCAAGTAAATGGAAACCACATGATGGCAGGTGTAACCATACTTATCAGACTAAATGCACTTCATGTCAAAAAGTGTAACAGGACACAAAGGCCATCATGACACATGTCAAAAAGTGTAACAGGACACATTGGCCAACTGATAAAGTGGCCAATACATCAAGAAGATATAATAATCATAAATTCTCAACACACAAGAACTAAAATATATTAAGCAAGTACTAACAGATCTTAAAGAAGAAATATACAACAATACAATAATAGTAGTGGACTTCAATACCCTACTATCAGCAATGGGTAGATTATCCAGACAGAAAGTTAACATGACATTGGAGTTGAACCATACTTTAGAACAAATGCTCTTAATAAACATATCCAGAACATTCCAAACAACAGCAACAGAATACACATTCTTCTCAAGTAAACATAGAACATTCTTAAGGTTAGAGCATATAATAGGACACAAAGAAATTTTAGCAAACTTAAGAAGATTGAAATCATACTATCTTTTCTGATATGGTATGGTATGAAACCACATGAAATCAACAAGAGGAAAGTGAGAAGATCTACAGATATGTTGAAACTAACTAAAACACTTCTAAACAACCCATAGGTCGAAGAAGAAATAAAAAAATTAAAGGTTATCTTGAAACAAATGAAAATGAAAATATAACATCAAATATTGTGGGACACAGAAACAGCAGTTCTGAGAGGAAATTTTATAACAATAAATGCTTATAATAAGATATTAGGAAGATCTCAAACAACCTAAGTACACCCCAAGGAACTAGGGGAAAAAAAAGAAAATAAAAGGAAGGGGAAGTGGGGGGAGGAGGAGGAGGAGGAGAAGAAGAAGAAATAATTAAGTCCTGAGTTGGTAAAAGTAGGAAAATGACAAAAGTCAGAGTGAAAATAAATGAAATAGAGACCAGAAAAAAATAATAAAAAGAATCAATAAAACTAAGAGTTGGTTCTTTGAAAAGACAAAAAATATTGGGAAACCTGTAGCTAGACTAAGAAAAAAAGGGAGGAGACTCAAGTACAATTAGAAATGAAAAGTGGAGACATTGCAAATGATACTAAAGAACAGAATCATGAGACTACTGTGAATGATTACATACCAACAAATTACATAACCTTGAAGAAATAGATACGTTTCTAGAAATACACAACCTACCAAAACTGAATGAAGGAGAAATAGAAAATCTCAACAGACTGCTAAGAAGAAATTGAATCACTAATTGAAAATAAAAAAATCCCAACACTGGGAAGTCCAGGACTAGACTGCTTCACTGGAGAATTCTACAAAACATTTAAAAAAGAATTAACACCAATCTTTCTCAAACTCCTCCAGAATATAAAGAAGCAAGTAATACTTCCAAACTCATTCTACCAATTCAGCATTACCTTTAAATCAACCAAATAAGGACATCACAAGAAACAAAACCATAGACCAATATCATTAATATAGATGAAAAAATTTCAATATTAGCAAACTAAACTCAAGAACACATTAAGAGGATCATATACTATAACCAAGTGGGATTTATCCTTGGGAGGCAAGAATGTTTCAACACACTTAAATCAATAAATATAATACAGATCAATAAAATTTAAAATATAAACCACATGATCATCTCAAGAGACACAGAGAAAGTATATGACAAAATACAATATCTTTTATGATAAAAACCCTTAACAGATGAGGTATAGAAGAAACATACCTCAACATAATAAAGGCCATTATGACAAACAAATAGCTAATGTTATATTCAACAGAAGGAAATTGAAAGTGTTTTTTCTAAGATCAGGAACAAGGCAAGGATGCCCACTCCTACCACTCCTATTCAATATAGTACTGGAAGTCCTCGCTAGAGCAATTAGGGCAAGATAAAGAAATAAAAGTGTCCAAATCAGAAAGAAAACAGTAAAATGTTGCAATTTGCTCATTGATATGGATCTTGGCAATAATTTTTCAGGCACAACATCAAAAGTATGAACAACAAAAGCAAATATCAACAAATGGGACTACATCAAACACAAAGCTTCTGCAAAGAAAGAAACAATGAACCAAATCAAAAGACAAACTATAGCATGGAGGAAAGTTTTTGCAAACCATATGTCAAATAAGGAATTAATATCCAAAATAAAGAACTCATACAACTTAATAACAAAAAGCAAAAATCTGATTTAAAAATGGGCATAAGAACTAAATAGACATTTTTCCAAAGACAAAATCAAAATGGCCAATGAGCCCATGAAAAGATGCTTAACATCATTGGCTATCATCAAGAAACAACAGGTGCTGACAAGGATGTGACAAAAGGGGAACTTTTATACACTATTGGGAGGAATGTGAATTAGCCCAACCACTAGGGAAAACAATATAGAGTCCCCTCAAAAAATTAAAAGTAGATCTATCATACAACACAGGAATTCCACTTCTGGGTATATACCCAAAGAAAATAAAATCAGGATTTGGATAAGATATATACACTCCCATGTTTATTGCAACATTATTCACAATAGCCAAGATATGGAAACAACCCAAATGTCCATCAGTGGATGAATGGATAAAGATGTGGTACATATACACAAGGAAATGTTATTCAGCCATGAGAAAAGAGGATATTCTGCTATTTGTGACAACATGAAAGGGCCTTGAGCATATTATGCTAAGCAAGATAAGCCAGAAAGAAAAAGACAAGTACTGTATGGTAACATTTATATGTGGAATCTAAAAAAGTCAAACCTTTAAAAACAGAGTAAGATGTGGTTACTAGGGGATGAAGGGAATAAGATTGATGGTGTTTAAGGGTACAAACTTGTAACAAGTATTAAGCCACAGAGATCTAATGCACAGTGTAATGAATACAAACAATAGTATTACTATAATCACACAATGTGATAATATCACATCAGCAATGATACTATAATATATAAATGCATCAAAATAATATTCCATATATCTTAAACTTATACAATTTTACATGTCACATTTATTTCATAAAAAAAGATTATTTTTGTTCTATTTTTATTTCTCTATACCCAATGTGGGGCTTGAACTCACAACCCTGAGATCAAGAGTCACATGCTCTCTTGACCCAGCCAGCCAGATGCCCCAATAAAAAAGATTTTTTTAATGAATTCAGAATAATCTTCTTTTAAAAATTTAGTGAATTACAAGAACAAATACAAACAACTAAATGAAATTGGGGAAACAATGCATGCACAAAATGAGAAAATTGACAAACATTAAAAAAAAGAAATCCTAGAACTGAGAAATATAATAACTGTACTGAAAAATTCAATAGAGAGTTACAAAAGCAGACTTGATCATGCAGAAGACTCAGAGACCCAAAAGACAGGACAATTGAAATTATCCAGTCAGGGAAATAAAAAGAAAGAATAATAAAGAGTGAAGAAGGCCTATGGGAATATTGGACACAATTAAAAGAAACAACATTCACATTATGAGAATTTTCAGAAGGAGAATGGAAGGGACAGAAAGTATACTTAAACCCATAATGGCAGAACACTTCCCAAACCTGGGGAGAGAAGTATACATCCAGATCCAAAAGGTCAAAAAGACTTCAAATAGGTTGAACCCAAATAGGGCTACATCAAGACATATTAAAATTAAATTGCCAAATGCCAAAGAAAAAGAATTTTAAACTAAGAAAAAGAATATTGAGAGGGTTATATATAAAGGAACCTGCATAAGGCCATTGGGGGATTTCTCAACAGAAACTTCTTGGGCCAGAAGAGAACAGGATGACATATTCAAAATATTGGGGTGGAGGGGGAGACTGTCAACCAAGAATACTATACTAGTGAAAATATCCTTCAGAAATGAAGACGGAATAAAGATTTTCCTGAACAAACAAAAGCTGAGGGAACTCATTACCAGTACACCTGCCTTACAAAAACTGCTAAGTTTTTTTGAATAAATATAAAAGGATGCTAATTAAATCATAAAAACATAAGGCAGTTTGAAACTCACTGGTAATGGTAAGTATATTGTCAAAATTGGATTCTGTAATAGGATAGTGCTGAGGCATAATTCATGAACATCTCTAGTTTGAAAGTTAAAAAACAAATGTAGTAAAAATAACCATAACTACAATAGTCCATTATTTATTATGTAATTAAAAATATTTAATTGTCATGTAATTAAAAATAATTTAATTGTTGTAATATCAACAACCTAAAATATGAGGTGGAGAAGTAAAACTGTAAGGCTTAGGAATTATATTAAATTTAACTTATCAGTTTAAAATAGGATGTTATAGCTTTAAGATATTTTATGTAATCCATATGGTAACCACAAGGTAAAGACTTGTAGTAATTACACAAAAGAACATGATAAAGAAGTCAAGGCATACTGATATCAGCAAACATTAAAACACACAAAAGAAGATGGCAGGATAAGTATCAAGGAACAGTAAAACAACAAAACAACCAGAAAACTGAATAATAGTAAGTCCTTATTATCAATAGTTACTTTAAACATAGATAAATTTCTCCAAAGACAAACAATGGCTGAATGGATTTAAAAGAAAAAAATCCAATAATATACTGCCTACAAGAAACACTTTAGACTTAAAGGCACACATACTGAGACTGAAGTGATGGGAAAAGATTTCAAGCAAATGGAAACAAAAAACAATAAGAAACCCAACAGAGGTAATTATATTGATATCAGACAAAATAGACTTTAAGCTAAAAATGATAAAAAGAGACAAAGAATGTCGTTTATATAATGATAAAGGGGTCAATACAGAGATACATAAACAATTGTAAGTATACATGCACCCAATGTCAAAGCTTCTAAATATATAAAGCAAAACTAACAGAGTTAAAAGGATAAATAAACATCAATATAATAATTGTTGGGGACTTTAGTGCCCCACTCTAAAGAATAGAAGTTATCCAGACAGAGAATCAATAGGGAAACTAGATTTGAACATTATAGCCCAAATGCATCCAATAAACATATGCAGAACATTATATCTGACAACAGAATTCATATTCTTTTCAAGTATACATGGAACATTTCCTATGACAACTATATTAGGCTGCAAAACAATCTTAACAAATTCAAGAAGATTGAAATCATACCAAGTACCTTCTCTAACAACAATGGTAGGAAACTAATAATCAAAAACAAGAGGAAAAGTGGAAAATTCATGAATACATGGAAATTAAATGCTTTCTTGAACAATGGATGGATCAAAGAATAAATTAAAAGGGAAATAAAAAGTATCTTTAGATAAATAAAAACGGAAACACAACATACCAAAACTTATGGGATCCAGCAAAAGCAGTTCTAAGAGAGAGTTCATAGCAATAAACACCTATATTAAGAACATGCCAAATAGGGGCACCTGGGTGGCTCAGTGGTTAATCATCTGCCTTCGGCTCAGGTCATGATTCCAGGGTCCTGGAATTGAGCCCTGCAAGGGGCTTCCTGCCTGGCGGGAAGCCTGCTTCTCCCTCTCCCTGCTTGTGTTCCCTCTCTCTCTATGTCTCTGTCAAATAAATAAATAAAATCTTAAAAAAAAAAGAAAGAAGATGCCAAATAAACACATTAACTGTCCACCTTAAAGAACTGAGAAGAATAAATGGAGCCCAAAGTTAGCAAAATGTAGAAATTAGTGAAGATTAGAGTAGAAATAAATGAGATAGAGAGCAGGAAAAAAATCGAAAGTGTGAATCAAACTAAAAGTTGGTGTTTGAAAAGATAAAATTGACACAACTTCACCTAGACTAACCAAAGGAAAACAAAGATAACTCAGATCAACAAAATTATAAGTGAAAAAGGAGACCTTACAACTGATAGCACAGAAATATAAAGGATCATAAGTACTGTGAACAACTAGATGCCAACAAAGTGGACAAGCTAGACAAAATTGTAAAATTTTTAGAAATATACAAACTACAAAGACTACATCAGAAAGAAATACAAAGTCTCCATAGAGCAATTACTATAAGGAAATTGAATAAAAATAAAAAATCTCCCAATGAAGAGAAACCAGGACCAGATGGCTTCAGGGTCAATTTTGCCAAATATTTAAAGAAGAATTAATGTCAATCCTTCTTAAACTCTTCCAGAATATTGGGAAGGAGGAACACTTCCAAACCCACTTTAGAAGGCCAACATCGCCCTGCTACCAAAGCTAGAAAATGTCACTACCAGGAAAGAAAACCAATATCCCTGATGAATGTAGATGTAAACATTCTGAATGAAATACAAACAAACCAAATTCACCAGCACATTAAGGAAAAAAATAATTTACCAAGATCAAACTGGATTTATTCCTGGGATAGAAGGATGGTTCAACATATACAAATCAATGTGATATATTATACTAATAAAAAAAAAATCCTAGGACCATTACAATAAACACACACACACACAAAAATTTGATAAAACTGAACATCTGTTCATGATAAAAACACTCAACAAAGTATGTATAGAAGAATGACCTCAATATAATAAAGTCTATATATAATAAGCCTACAGGTAATATCATACTCTATGATGAAAGTTTGAGTTTGTTTTCTAACATAAGGAACAATACAAGGATGTCCATTCTCATCACTCTTATTCAAGTAGTGCTGGATATCCTTACTGGAGCAAGCAGGCAAAAAATAAAAGGCATTATAATTGGAAAGGAGGTAGTAACTTTTTTCTCTATTTGCAGATGAAACGGTTTTATACATAATAAAACCCTAAAGACTCCACCAAAAATTTCTTAGATCTAATCAGTAAATTCAGTAAAGTTGAAGCAACAAAATTAACATACAAATATTGGTAGTTTCTATACTTTAACAGCAAATTATCTGAAAAATAAATAAAACTATCCCATTTACAATGGTATGGAAAATAACAAAATACTCTAAGATAAATTTAAACAAGGAGGTGAAAGTTTGTTTTTTTTTTAAAGATTTTATTTATTTATTTGACAGAGAGAGACAGCGAGATAGGGAACACAAGCAGGGGGGATGGGAGAAGGAGAAGCAGGCTTCCTGCTGAGCAGGGAGCCCAACGTGGGGCTCGATCCCAGGACACTGGGACCATGACCTGAGCCAAAGGCAGACGCTTAACAACTGAGCCACCCAGGTGCCCCAAGTTTTCTAATTTGAAAACTGTAAGACATTAATAAAAGAAATTGAAGATATAAAAAAATGGAAATATATTCTGTGTTCATGGATTGGAAAAACTTATGTTGTTAAAATATCCATACTACCAAAAGCCTTCTATGGATTCAATCCAATCCCTCTCAAGATTCCAATGTTTTTTTTTTTTTCCAGGAGAAAAAAATACTCCTAGAATTTATATGGAACCACAAAAGACCCTAAATAGCCAAGAAATCCTGAGGAAGAACAAAGTGGGAGGCATCACACTTTGATTTCCAACTATGCTATAAAACTAGAGCCATCAAAACTCACAGAAAAATAGATGAATGAAACAGAATCAAGAACCCAAATTAATCCCAAGCATATATAATAAACTAATATTTGACAATGAAGCCAAGAATACAAAATGGAGAAGAGACTCTCTTCAATTAATGGTGCTGGGAAGATTAAGTATTCACATGTAAAAGAATGAAACTAGACCCGTATTTTATACCACTCATAAAAATTAAAGTGGATTAAAGGCTTAAATGTAAGGCCTGAAACCATGATACATGTAGAAGAAAACAGAAAAAATTCCTTGACATTTGTCTTGGCAATGATTTTGTGAATATGACACCAAAGGCACAAACAACAAAATAATAAAAAAAAAAAAAAAACAGAACAAGTGGGACTATATCAAATTAAAAAGTTTCTGCAGAGAAAATAAACAATCAGCAAAATTAAAAGACCAACCGTGGAATGAGAAAAAAAATATTTCTCAAATCATATATCTGATAAAGGGTTAATATCCAAAATATATAAAGAATACATACACCTCGATAGAAAAAAAAATCCCAAATAAAAAATTGGGCAAAAGATCTGAATAGGCATTTCACCAAAGTAGATATATGAAAAAACAATAAGTACATGCAAAGACACTTGAGATTACTAAATCGTTAGTGAAATGCAAATCAAAACACAATGAGATATTACCTCACATCTGTTAGAATGGCCATTATCAGAAAGAAAAGAGATAACATTGCAGGCAAAGATGCAGAGAAAGGGAACACTTGTGCATTGTTCATGGGATTGTAAACTGATACAGTCATCATGGAAAACAGTATGCAGGACCCTGAAAAATTTAAAAGTAAAACTACCGTATGATCCAGCAATTACACTTCTAGGAATATATCCAAATGAAATGAAAACACCAACTCAAAAAGACATCCACTTAGCAGCACTGTTTACAGTAGCCAAGACGTGAAAACAACCTGTGTCCCTCAATGAATTAATGGATAATAAAGCTGTGGTGTGTGTGTGTGTGCACATATATGTGTATATGTACACACAAACATACATATGCACACCCACAATGGAATGTTATTCATCCACAAAAAATGAGAAAATCCTGCCATTTGTGACAATGTGGACAGAACTTGAAGGCATTATGCTAAGTGAAGTAAGTCAGAGAAAGACAGATACTGTAGGATCTCACTTATCAAGTGAAATCTTTAAAAAAAAGAAGAAAAAACAAACAAAAACAAACTCATAGAAGTAGATCAGATTGTGTTTACCAGAGCGGGGCTGGGGAAAGGGGGAACTGGAGAAACATGGTGAAAGGTACAAAGTTCTAGTTTTGAGCTACGTAAGCACTAAGGATATAATACACAGCAGATGACTATGGTTAACACCATTGTAGGATATGAAAGTTAAGAGAGAGGGCGCCTAGGTGGCTCAGTCGTTAAGCATCTGCCTTCAGCTCAGGTCATGATTCCAGGGTCCTGAGATCAAGCTCCACATTGGGCTCCCTGATCCGCAAGAAGCCTGCTTTCCCTCTCCCAATCCCCCTGCTTGTGTTCCCTCTCGCTGTGTCTCCCTCTGTCAAATAAATAAATAAAATCTTTAAAAAAAAGTTAAGAGAGAAAATCCCAAGTTCTCATCACAAGGAAAAATTTTTTTCTTTTGATATTGTGTCTATATAAGGAATGCTAACTAAACTTATTGTGATCATTTTTTCATAATATATTTAAGTCAAGCCATCATGCTTTACTCCCTACACGGTTATGGATGTCAATTATATGTCAATAAAACCAGGAAAAAAAATTTAAGTGTTACAGAAATAAAGAATGCCTTTGATATATTCATTTGTAGACCGGACACAATCGAGTAGACAATCGGAGAGGTTGACAAAAACTTCCCAAACTGAAATGCAAACAGGAAGAACAGAATGCATAAAAACAGAATAACCACAAGACCTGTGGGAAGTTTTCAAAAGATATAATATGTACACATATAATTGGGACACCAAAAGGAGAAAAAGGAGAGAACGGAAAGGAAATATTTGAAATGTTAATGGTTGAGAATATTCTGAAATTAATGAAAGACACTATACTTCAGATTCAGGAATTTCAAAGAACTCTAAGAAAAATATTTTTAAAACTACACCTATGTATAACATATTAATAGATTTTAAAGTTAGCTTTGTTAAAATTAGTAAAAATAAAAAAATAAAAGTAGTAATAGTAACAATATATTGGGTGACACATGACATCGTGTTTATTGATGAAATCTGTTGACTCAACCCAGATAGAGAAGCTGTTTTTTTTTCAGTTATTACCCAAATTTTCTTTGATTATATGCAAGTATCATGTAATATGTCACAAAATGTTGATCTATCATACTGTTTGAGGGAAAACTTCAATTTATCATACTCATCTCATCCTAAGCAGTTTCCTCATTATAATTTTATATGATCACATTATTAGTTTGTCATCAACTATTTGGCTTTTAGCTTTCTGGGAAATAATTTCTCCTAGTAAATAACTTGGATTTGGTGCTTTTCACTCAATGTGATTTTTTTTTTAAATAAAATCTTTACTGTGTTTGCTTTGATATTCTAACAGACCGGTAAGAAATAAACACTTTTAAGTGTCAAATTCTTGTGTCTCGTAGTTAAGTGTTGTTTCAATTTTTCTGGAGATGTTGCTATATTTTAAGTTGTTTCCCACCTACAACATATAGTGGAATAGGACAATTTGAATTAGCACCTCAGCCCATGCAGTACCCATCCGTAAGTGGCTTATTATAAACATGGCATTTTTTTTTGTGTACATGTCCTTTGTAGCAGTAGTGCAGTGAAATAAATCAAAAGAAATAAATTCATCATAAATTTTTAGATAAGAACTTTATTGAGATATAATTCTCATACCATAAATTTTACCTTTAAAAGTATTCAATTCAGTGGCTTTCAGTATATTCAAAGAATTGTGCAATCATTCATCATTAAATGTATCAGATCCCAACCCTAGGACTAGATTTAGAATCCTCTTTTTCCATATCACAACCTGTTTTCACAAATTGTCTCATTGGGCCATTAAGCATATTTTTTTAACAAATACAAAGGAAATATAAAGCAGAATAGAATAAAATAGATATAATAAGAATAGCCAAAAATGAGATCACAAAAATATATAACCTTGACAAAATGATTCAATTGTGACCAATGCAATCCCCTTATTGTAATATTTACAATAAAATAGAAAAGTGTAGATAATTAGAAGCACATAAAACTTCCAGCTTTAGAATGAACTTTTCCTCCTGATGCTTCCCTTATACTGAGAGAACTTGTTTGTATAAGAGGAGATTGGGAAGACAATTTATGAGAGAGAAGCTGATGCTACCAATCTATACACTCTCCTTTGTGCAATACAGTGGGCCCTTGAACAACACAGGTTTGAACTGTGCAGATACGCTTATACATGGATTTTTGTTGATCCAGTATATTGTCATAAATGTTTTTCTCTTCCTGATGATTTTCTTAATGACATTTTCTTTTCTCTAGCTTACTATAAGAATACAGTTTGTAATACATATAACATACAAAATCTATGTTAATCAACTCTTCATGTTATCAGTAAGGCTTCTGGCCAACAGTAGGCTATCAAGTTTTGGGGGAGTCAATATTTATACATGGATTCTCACTTGCCCAGGGAGATCAGGACCCCTAATCCCCAAACTGTTCAACAGTCAACCATACAATGCTCATCTCTATTTTAAACCTATTGTTACATCTATATTCTATCAAAATCTGAGAAGGAACTCAAAATAATGATAGTTCTACCACTCATTGATTAGAGGATCAAAAACCTCTAAAGAAATTGCTAATGGGGATAAGTCCTTGTAATCACTGCAAATGCAAGCATCACACAATATGTGATGCTAGCAAATAAAAAAAATGTATTTTTTCCAATCATTATCTCCTGAAGAACATTTACTGACATCTCACGGAACTCTAGGATTCCATGGAAGCCTGGTTGAGTGGCAAGCACTAGAGATGTAGCAGTATATTTGTTCTTTGCCTGGATCTTTTTACATATGTAAAGGGTGTTCCTTGCTGTCTTCTTTTCCGGAATGATTTCCGAAGCTCACTCGCCCCTTCTTCTGTCACTGTCAGTTAACTGGAAAATTTGTTCTTCCATCCTCTAGCCTTATAAAAAAGTCTAAAATGATTGCTTCAACAGTTGAGATGAGGAACAGATGCTGGACTTGGGGTCACCGTTAGGAATTCTTGATGATTAGTTACATTAACAGAATTATAAAGGCTTAAAGGTATTCATGGGAAATGTGAGAACCTGTTAGGCGATTATGATGACAGTTCTCTAACCAATTGTCATATTAGAATGTGTTTATGTTCAATCAGGACGTTATCATGATTAGACAGAGACTTTAAGTATTAGAAATTCACTCATTCACACAACAAATTTTTATGGAGTGTCTACTTTGTGTCAGGCAGTATTTGAAGCCCTGGGATGTATATAATAAATGGAAGCCTACTCTCAAACTCCTTTCTCACAAAGAGGTTTAATTCTATAAAATCAAGAAATTCAGCATGGTACATTCCCTTATTAAGAAATGCCCTTTCTCTGAGATACCTGAGGGGCTCAGTGGGTTAAGTGGCTGCCCTTGGCTCAGGTCCGGACCCCAGGGTCCTAGGATCGAGTCCCGCATCATCATCAGGCTCCTTGCTCGGTGGGGCGCCTGCTTCTCCCTCTGCCTGACTCTCCCCCACCTCTTGTGCTGTCTGTCTCTCTGTCTCTCTGACAAATAAATAAAAATCTTTAAAAAAGAAAAGAAAAGAAATGCCCTTTCTCAGGCCTGAAATCCAGATCTTCATGTTATATTTTTGTTTCCTGTAACAGGCCCAAAGTACTTACCCTGTTTTCTTCCCTCTTGTTAGCTATCACAACGCTTCTATCCCATTCCATTCAATCTAGCAGCAAAAGGAATGAGTTAAAACGGTGGGAGGGCACGCACTATGGTGAGCGCTGTGAACTGTGCAAGACTGCTGAATCACAGACCTGTACCTCTGAAACAAATAATGCAACATATGTTAAGAAAAAAAAAAGAAGAAGAAGAAGAAGATAGCAGGAGGGGAGGAACGAAGGGGAGTAAGTCGGTGGAGCAGATGAACCATGAGACGATGGACTCTGAAAAACAAACTGAGGGTTCTAGAGGGGAGGGGGTGGGGGGATGGGTTAGCCTGGTGATGGGTATTAAAGAGGGCACGTTCTGCATGGAGCACTGGGTGTTATGCACGAACAATGAATCATGGAACACTACATCAAAAACTAATGATGTCATGTATGGTGATTAACATAACAATAAAAAATATATACTTTGTAAGAAATCAATTTCAAAAAAAAAGGAATGAGTTAAATCTCCAGTGTCATTTTGTCTTGTCCTGAATTTAAATATTCAATGCTCTTTTAAGTTTTGTGATTTTGATCACAAAACTTATGATCATGAGGAAGCTGTAAACATGGTTTATTGGTAAGATACTATTTTAACAAATAAACTTAAATCGTAGTGATTTATTTCTTGCTTAAAGAAGCAAACAGCCCATAAGAGTGGATGTCTTTTTTCCAAGGGCTGATTCTGGGACCTAAGCGCTTTACTCATAATGGCTTTGTCATCTACAACAGTTTGGCCTCAAATGTCCCAATGTCACTGTTCTTCCCTGCATCAATCTGACAGAAAGTGAAAGACTATGGAGTGTCCAATATAGGAGATTTTCATGGATCATGTTTGTAAGTGATATATATTAACATCTCATATTCCATCTTATAGAATTTAGTCTGTGGCCATGCCTATCCACAAAAGAGTTCAGGAAATAAAATTTAGATATATGCCCAGGGGGGAAAAAAACAGGTTATTAATAAGGTAGCCAATCTCTACCATAAATCATGAGGATTCTAGGATTCTGGAAAATTTCTAAGACTACTTATAGCAGTTGATGATTATGGTTCATAAATCTTAATAGCTGTGGATTTATTTAAATATAATTTCCAGGAGGTCAGTGATTTTGTTGGTCTTCTCATAGAACCCAACACATAAAGATGCTCAGAGAATGAATAAGTGTGTAAAAGAATGAAAAAAATGATTATTTTTTGACTCAAGTGAAAAACTGGCCTAATATTTGATACTCAGTGTAGTAGGACACCAAATCACACTATATTAGGTCATCTACTCTCCTACTTAGAATAAGGAGAGAATAAAATAATTAGGAAAAGAATAAAGTAGAAAAAATCATAATTATGTATCTACTTACAGGAGATATTAAGATTATCTTCTTCCACCTAAGTAATAAAGGAGGAAGAGGAACCCCAACACAATTCCACGATTCTTACATAGCAATTGAATATATACCATGTGCCAAGAGAATCAAAATATGATCCCTATCAGCTGGAAGAAGCTCCTATAGTTCTTTTTTGCAGTGATTTCTACCAAGGTTGCCCCAGGATAGCTGTGACTTCTAAAAGACTGCAGATGTGGATCTACCTATCCTTTGCTATTTGCAGATATCCCAAAACTGGAGACCCATCTTGGATGTTTCTGATGAGTGCATTGCAATGTAATTCACAGCTGCATATTCTCAATGTTGTCACATCTCTATCTGACCATGGACATAGGCCTTAGCATGTTAGAAGAATGACAGATATAAATATCAAGGATCACAATACAATGTGAAGAGTGCCAGAGTGGAGGTACATACAAAACATAATCATTGTGCAGGGCAGAAAAAAATCAACTTCCTTGGGAGTTAGGAAGCCTCTCCAGAAGGATTGGCCTTTGAGCTTGTCATGTAAACCAAAAGCAGGAGGTAAAGGGATATCAAAAGTGCATGCAAAGGTTTAGGGAATGAAAGGGAGCAGTATATGTAGCCAGGGCAAGGAGTGAGAGTTTGTAGAAGATAAAAATAGAAGGTTTGGGTGAGATGCTGAAGGGCCTTTCATCTTATGTTAATATAATTGCATATTTTGTTCATTGCCAGTAATAGAGGAAGATGGATTGGAAAGGCCAAGCTAATTATAGCTGTTTTGACAGAGGATTTTTTTCACATGTCAAAATGTAAAAGCTATTAACTTTTATAACCAAATAATATGTGCAAGAGATATCACTGGCTCTTACTCTCATTCTGACTTCTATCCCCAGGGTATGTTGGAAATGCAATGAGCCTTAGAGATGGGATGAGGGAGGAAGTAGAGTTTAAGAGTAAGGATGAGGAGAGTGTGAAGCTCAGGGATGACGTAGGATGTCTGTTCTGCACATTACTGTTTAAAGAGAAGGAAATGTAAGAAACCAAAACAGCCTGAATTCTAATGGTGTGGATTATTTGGGGGACCATGTCAAGTGTCCCTGAGTAAAAATGTTAAGTGCCCTGTGTCAAAACAGCTTTAACTAACCATTCTGTGCCTTGCAGGAAATATGGAAAATTGTTTTTTAAATAAGAGGATTTTGTAACCAAAGTACAGAAATATAATGGCCTGCCTATAATTAGAGAAGCATTTTTAAAATAAACTAAGACCAATATGTCGAAATCAATGGGATCCAGAGCCTAGACGGTTACATATGTAATTGATAAGTGAATAACTGAAAATACAAAATAATTTTCTAATAGTTAAGACTGCTTTAGGAGATAGCAGTTCCCAAGAATGAAATTATTCAAATATAGGCATAAAAGATGTTGTAAAAAATAATTCCAGCAGCATATGAGTTGTTAATCATTTATGGTTTCTTCTAAACCCTAGGTTCAACAATTTTTATAAACATTGCCTTAACTCAAATTTCTACGTATTTTAGGAGATTCCAACTGAGTGAGACCATGGCCCTTTGTAGAACATAGATTTCATGATAATGCCAAGATACAAATTAACAAAACTCTACTACCCAAAGTTCACTTAACATTTGTTTAAATGGTGTTTATTAGGTACCTAGTCTGTGCCAGGCATTGTTTATCAGTACTGTTGATAGTTTTTGGACTAAAATCAATAAAATTCCACATAGAAAATACATTTTATTGAAATACAAATAAATAAATGTAAAAATGCCAGGTTATAATGAGTTCTATGTAAAACAAAAAAAGAGAGAATTACAAAATGATGGAGGATAATGACTTTTAATACAGTAAAATAATTATTTGAGGAAGAAGATATCTGAGGAAATATCTGAATGAAGCAATGGAGCAAAGAGAAGATGTGAAGGAAAGGCTCTCCAGGCAAAAGGAAGAGATAATAATGGAAGCTCTGAAGAAGCAAACAACTTTATATGGTTAAAGAGCAACAATAACACCAGTGTGGAAAGAGCAGAATGATTTAGGGGAAAGTTACAGGAGAAAAATTAGAAAGGACATGGGGCAAGATGATCTAGGGCCTTAAAAAGCACAGGAAGGAGGCTGGCTTTTAATCTAATTGTGTAGAGAAGTCTTTCAAGTCTTTGAACAGGGAAATGATATAATTTTTTTAAGTTTTTATTTATTTGAGAGACAGAAATAGAGAGGTAGCGAGAGAGAGAGCAAGAGGAGGGAAGGGAGGGAGAGGCAGTCTCCCCACTGAGCAGGGAGCCCAATGTGGGGCTTGATCCCAGGGCCCTGGGATCATGACCTGAGCTGAAGGTAGATGCTTAACCAACTGAGACACCCAGGCACCCTGGGAAATGATATAATCTTAACTGTATTTTAAAAAATTATAGCTGCTATGTGAGAAATAGACTCTAAGGGGATAAGAGTACACATGAGGGAACAGTACTCCACACAAGAAGATAATGGCTTATACTTAGGGCAATAGCAGTGTTTAATATTCGATTTGTATTTTGAAGGTAGCTCTTTCAGGAATTTTTAGTCTGGATAGGATGTGGAGTCATGGGAAAGAGAAATCAAGAACCAATCATGGATTTTTGAGGTAGAAATATTTACTAAATGAAACTACCACATAAAGAAAGTTTTTTGTTTGCTTATTTGGCAAGTGCTGCATAATTAACATTATTTTTTACATCTGTTAATTTTGCAAAGCTTATTAGACATCAAGCGGAAATGTTGAGAAAGTAATTAACTATTATTCTGGATCTCAGGACAGAAATCAGGGCTATCATTGTTAATCCTGGAGCTTTATCATGTGGATTCTACTCAAACCATAAGACTTGATGGGATTATCTGGAGTGGCAATTTGGGAATAGAACAGAGAATCAGGACTGAATTCTGGGGGAGGAAAACACTAGCAATGAAGCCAATAAGTTAAGAGAAAATTGAAAAGTATTTATGGTATCTTGAAAGCCAACTGAGGAAATGAGAGGGCATTATGTCAAATCATACAGAAATATCAAGAAATATGATTAACTTTTCTGACTAGACTGTTCTAACATTTCAGCCAGAAAACACCTATGCACAATTTGGCATGTTCACATTTGTTCAACATTACAAAAGGACTCAATCTATCAACACTACAACTTATAAAATCTCAGTGTCCATTCCTCAAAGCTCTGGGTTTTAATTGTTCAGACTCCCTGCTTTTGTTCATCTCCTAGATTCAAAATCTCAAAATTCACAAGTGTTTTATTTTAAGCATCTGTAAAACACTTCTCCTAGTTGGCCTCTTTCCAAAACTCATTTATGTTTGAACAAAAGAAAACCCTATATTCAAATACTACAGAACAAAACTGAGTCCTACCAGATGTGAATCTACAATGAAATGTTTGAAAATTGGTTTGAGCCATATTATTAAGGGCTTTAAATTTCAGGATGAGTTTTCAGAAATGTTTGTTTTCTATGCAATCTGAGCTTCAGAGAAATTATTCTGGCAATAAAATGAAAGTGAATTCAAACAAGATGACATCAGAGACCAGGTAGAAGCTTATCTCATTATTCTGCATTTAAAAAACTGAAAACCTGATCTGGATTTGAAGAGAATGCTTAGTATACAGCAGAAGATATGCAAGGAAGAATTTAGGACTATGATTCAGTAGGGTGTTTGGAAATACAGAAATATAATGGAGACTTTCCGGCAGAGAAAGAGTAGTTGAAATATTGAGAAGAGTGAAAAGAAAGGAGAGGACAGGAAAAGCGAAGGAAGTTGGGTATCAAGTTTGATAATGTCTACATTTAGGTGTTAGAGAAGAAAAAGAAGTTATTTATAAGACTGAGAAGAATGGAAGCAGGAATCATGACAGGAAGATCTGGTTTTACGTTAAAAAATGCAAATCTTTACATTTAATTGTTTGGGGACCAAAGGAAAGCTTAGGCGTATTTGTAGCCTATAATAAGATGACCCTGAAATCTACTGTCCAAATTGGGACACTAATAGAAGAAGATACCAAACAATAGCCATGCTAATTGATTTATAACAACTAGAGAAGAAAAAAAAATTGTGCTTGAAATGCTGGAAATACAGTCACTCTGGATAAGAGTGAGTTGGGGAACAATTATAAACTATAGAGTTGCTAACAGAGTCAAAACTTTAACTCAGAGGGAAGAGAAAATAAAATTAAGAACACAAGCAGGGTAGTTAGTTTTGATAAAGGGGAGTGTTCTTCCTAAATATAAAGCACAATTGGAGTAGGAACACAATGTCCCAGAGGCATTGATAAATGGAAAAGAGGGCTTTGAAAGACTTTCCTTTATAGGGCTTCAATCATTTCCGTAAAGTAGACTAGAATGTCAACTTATGAGAGTGAAAGATGGTGCTGGAGATTTGAAGACATCAGAAAGGTGTTCAAATGACCACTCTTGGAAACAGTGCAGGAAGTCATTATACATTAGATGGACATGTTACTAAGCATGCCCAAGGTCCCATTCAGATTTTTGACTCTTCAGAAAGTTAAATAAATTCCACAGTAATTCTATCTGATGATTATTGACTCTGCTCTACTCTAAGTGGTTTACCTGAGTAATTTCATTTTAATTTCAAAACAACCTTATGAAATAGATGTTACCATTATCTCCATTTTACAAATGAGGATACTGAGGTCCAGAATGTTAAAATAGTAACCTATCAAAGGTCACACAACTAGGATGTAAAGTCCTGATTCAAATTTGGCCAATCTGTCTTCAGAGCCCAAGGTCTTGAATACTGAACACATTGCCTCTCAAGTTTAATGTTAACAATGAGCTTATCATACAGATTTTAGAGTGGTATTCATTCTTTGAAATAAAAGGGTTTCACAGATTATACACATATCTAAGGAAAGCCAAATGGAAAACATTGCCCATGGTAAGTGTCTCTTCACTGACTGCACTTGAGGCCTCCACCATGATCTGAAATGATGCTGTTATTTGAAGCCAAGTGGGATGTACTCAGTCTGTCACAGGAAGGTTTATACTATGCTGGCCTATAGTTCTACAGATGAAAAGTTGATTTTAGTCTGTAGGGTATCATTTACTAGCATGGTATTATCAGCACTTCAAAGAATATCAATCAGAAATCCCTGAAAGCTGAAATGTGCTTTCCTGAAGTGAGCAAGCTGGTACAATAATTCTTAAATCCTTTGTTGTTGTGGAGGAAATTTCTATGGATTTCATCATAAAAATATTTTATACTACAGCTAGCAGAAAACCCTATCAATCTAAGATCTAACATTAGTTTTTTTATGGTTTGGTTGCTAGGTAATAAATGCACACGGAAAAAATGCAGGTTGAGGGGAAAAAATGCCTCAATAAAGAGAATTCCCCTAAGGTTTGGGATGACAACCTCAACTAATATTTTACATTAAAAAAATCAGATATAAAAGTTCCTAAGAAAATTACAAAGTTCACCACAGCTTTACAAAAAAGGTATTTTTTTAGCATCTTTACATTTCTTTATTCTACTCCCTTGCATAGTGGTTGACTTACACTGTTTTCAATAAATAAATATTGGATAATTAGATCTGTTTCCATTCTATAAATTCTAAACTATATATGAACTACTAAATGAACATGATTTTTGTTATGATATTACTTACTTTTGAAAAAATCTTTTTCCCCACTAAAATAGATTTATGCACAGCTGATAAGATTATATGTATTTGACATGTGCATCTGAAAATGTTGGATTTCCATATAGTTACTGTGATTCAGTCATCAAATGGTCAAGCTGACTTTTACACGTATTAATTACTTTCTAGAAAAATACCTCAAGGTCAAATTTCAAATTTTAAAACATTCCCATCATTTACAGAATTCAAAAGGTCATTCATAAAATGTGGTATAAAGAACAGGAATTGTGAAATCCAGTACAGTTGTCTGGAGGCAACAAAATGAACGAATGGGGTAGGCATGGAGTTTCAGTGGCAAATTGTAAGCAAACCTGTCAAAAGAGAGTGGCTATTGTTACTCTTGCCACAGACCTTTGCCACAAGTGATTATTTTAAAGGGATTCAGTGACATTTAAAACACTGTGCAAGAAAGAAAACACCCTTTGGGAATCTATATCCTGGGCTGACAGTTAGTTGCTTCTAAGCATGGAGTTCAGAGTCCCTCTAAACTGGGGTTACAGTCTTGGCAGAGAAGGTTTTGAACCTTACTCCCAAGTTTGTTATGCCTATTTGTATAGGTTGAATCAAGTCCTGTTTTCATAAAATGATTTATAAGTCTCCTCATTTGCTAATTACTGTACATAAGTTACAACCTAAAGCCTCTGAAGTGCTTTAGGTTGTATAAATCATATGTATGTATATGCATAAAGACTGGAGTTCAATGATGAAAGTTACCACACTCTTTCTTCTTTAAAACAAACAAAAAGCCCAACAAGCAACAACAAAAACCAAACAACAGTAATAACAAAAAAACACAATTAATGCTGGCATACTTCAGAGTTAAAGTTCTTTTCTGCCTTCGCAGTATCTTTGGTTAATTAGTGTATTCTGTAACCTGTATAAAAAATAAAGACCATATGCAGCCTGAAATGACAATCTTATTGGATTACTATTCAATTTCATTTTTGCAGGTGGCCAGATGTCCAACTATTAAAATTGCCAGGATTTTAATGTTAAAGACTCATTTACCTAAAGCCCATGGTCTCTTAAGGCACTGTTAATTTTGGGTAGATCTAAAATAACATTTTCAAATGAATAAAATGAATGGTTTTAAGCTTAGTTGTAACATAAACTGAGAATGTTAAAAACTAATTCTGCAAATGCTCTAAGAAATATTAAAAGATTATTATTATTAAAAGTAATAGTTGCTTAAGAAAATGAAAACCAAGCCAAATACAGGGAGGAAATCCGCAGAACACATACCAGATAAAGGACTTATATCCATAATATACAAAGAACTCTAAAAATTAAACAAAAGAAAACAATTACCCAATTTAAAATATGGGCAAAAGACATGAACAGAGACCTTACTAACAAAGATACACAGATGGCAAGTAAACATTTGAAAAGATCCTCAACATCATAGCTCGTTACAGAATTACAAATTAAAACAATGAGATACCTACGAGGATGGCAAAAATCCAAAACACTGATAATATCATATGCTGGTGGAGACACAGGGCAACAGGAATTTTTATTCCTGGATGACAAGAATGCAAAATGGTAGAGCTACTCTGGAACATAGTTTGGCAGTTTCTTACAAAACTGAACATACTCATACAAAATGACACAACCATTAGTCTCATTGGCATTTACACAAATAAGTTGAAAAGTTATAATCACACAAAAACCTGCACATGAATGTTTATAACAGCTTTATTCACAATGGCCAAAACTTGGAAGCAAACAAAATATCTTTCAATAGGTGAATGGATAAACAAAGCATGGCATATTCATACAATGGAATATTATTCAGTAATAAAAAGAAATGAGTTATTAGGTTACAAAAAAAGAAACTATATATATAGTTTATATGAAACTTCTTCTTTTTTTTAATTTTTTATTGTTATGTTAATCACCATATATTACATAATTTGTTTTGGTGTACTGTTCCATGATTGTTTGTTCATAACACCCAGTGCTCCATGCAGAATGTGCCCTCCTCAATACCCATCACCAGGCTAACCCATCCCCCCACCTTCCTCCCCTCCAGAAACCTCAGTTTGTTTTTCAGAGTCCATCATCTCTCCTGGTTCGTCTCCCCCTCTGACTTACTCCCCTTCATTCTTCCTCTCCTGCTATCTTCTTCTAAATGAAAGAAGCCAATCTGAAAAGACTACACACTGTTTGATTCCAACTATATAACATTCTGGAAAAGGCAAAACTATGGAGACAGTAAAAAGTTCAGTGGTTTGTGGCGGGAGAGAGGGATGAATAGGCAGAGCATTCTCAAGGCAATGAAACTATTCTGTACGATACTATAGTTGTGGATACATTTCATTATGCATTTGCCATTTGCCAAAATTTCACAGAATGCACAACACAAGGAGTGAACCCCAATGGACTTTAGTTAATAGTAATATATAAATATGTGGACTCATCAATTGTAACAAATGTACCATACTAATGCAAGATGTTAATAATTTGGGGGAGTTAGGAGGAGGATGAAGGGTATAAGGGAATTCTTTGCACTTTTTGCTCAATTTTTAAATAAATCTATAATTGCTTAAAACAATAAAGACTGTTAGTTTTTAAAAAGTGGACATTCAAGCAAAAAACTTCAATTTAGGAGGATACTCTGATACTGTATACATTTCTCATATACTAAGGACAACTTATTTTATTTTTTTAAGATTTTGAGAGAGAAAGAGCACACACACAAGAGACACCATGAGGCAGGGGAGCAGCAGAGGGAGAAGCAGGGTCCCCATTGAGCAGGGAGCCTGACTTGGGGCTAGGTCCCAGGACCCTGGGATCACGACCTGAGCTGAAGGCAGACACTTAACCAACTGAGCCACCGAGGCGCCCAACTTTTTTCACATAAAGAAAATTGTTTTCTCAACCAAGAAAATGTATTTTTATAAAGCTGAGCCATATTAACCAACTGCATGAAGTAAACAATAATCATGTCTTGTATTGAAATAACACATGGATTTCAGAAAGTAAAATGTATTTGCCTATAATTTATTGAAGTATTTCTTTTATAGCCTGGAATAACTAATTGGAAAAATACAACACTAACTCATTGTGACTAATTATAAATATATAAATATTTTTTATTGATTAAACTTTTTTCTCAAGAATATTAATATTTATAACAATTTTTACAGGTAGGTTTCTGAGAGGAGAAAACCTTATTTTTAGATTGCACATAAAACAATTTCTATTTTTACTGTCTTTTCATATGATGTTGGAAAACTCATTTACTATTAAATGGATTTACTTTTAAATTAAAATTAATAAAAACAAAACATAAGCATACTGAAATTTGTTTGTAATATTAATTGATAGTACACATGACCTGATGGATAATATAGAGCTAGGTACATATTCAACTGACATATATGTGTATACATATACAAAAAATAGATGTGCAATGGGAAAACTGGGTGGCACAGTTGGTTAAGTAGCTGACTCTTGGTTTCAGCTCAGGTGATGATCTCAGGGTCCTAGGATCAAGCCCTATGTCTGGCTCTGCACCCAGCCTGGCGCCTGCTTACAACTCTCTTCTCCCTCTGCCCCTCCCCCCCTCCGGCGCTCTGGCTCACACGCATTCTCGCTCTCTAATAAATATATAAAATCTTTTTAAAAAATAGAGATATAGTAATGTTCAGAAACACATCTAATTGTTTTCTTCATTTCTGAGACACACCACTTTGATATTTTAATTTCTTTAAAATTGGGAGGGGTCTTTAACTTAACATCAACTTAAATGAATTTTAATCATCACACTTAAAAGATAGCAAGCGTGTGATATTTTGGACTTCAGTTCAGTTTAATGGGGACACTTTTGATAATATGTTTCCAATTCTGTTTTTTAAAGGTGCAACATGAATATCCAGGTAGGAAAGAATATTGTTTTTCACTTAGGAATTTTAGTGGGTCTACTGAGAGAATGGAAAGAGGGAGTCCAAGGACATGAAGAGTGTTTCCCCATTTTTATCTCATCAATGGATGTTACCTTTTTTTTTTCTGTGCAATATTGCTGTATATAAAGTGCTATATAAGGTCTTAAGTTAATTTTTAAAGGAAATGGGAGCCTGGATTCATGTTTTAAAGAAACCTAGTTTATTGACAAAGATAGATCATAGAACTTGTTATATAACATTTGACAACTTCAACAGAATCCTGAGTCTTTCCATATTATATGAGTACTAAAATTTTTATTTATTTTGATTGTAGCTTGGTGTTTTTTTAAGATTTTATTTATTTATTCATGACAGACAGAGAGAGAGAGAGAGAGAGACAGAGACAGAGAAACAGAGGGAGAAGCAGGCTCCCAAGGAGCAGGGAGCCCGATGCGGGACTCGATCCCAGGACCCTGGGATCATGACCTGAGCTGAAGGCAGACGCTTAACCATCTGAGCCACCCAGGCGCCCTAGCTTGGTGGTTTTAATCTAGGGATATATAGTAGAGGAAAGAATATAAAACAAAAATTTAAAGATTAGAGAGATGGAATTTTGATTTGAAGATATAAGTTGTTTCAGGTTGAACAAATGGCTTATATGAGATATAGTTAACAGATTGTTAGCCTCTAGTCCTCAACAGTGAGACACTTCATTAACCTATTTACTGAATGCCAAAAAAAAAAAAAGGAAGGTGTGTCTATGTAGGTCATAGGTTAAATATTTGAACTATAATAGCTTCTCTTATTAGGAAACCAAGGATTTTCCTAGTACTTCCACAGTATACCTAAACAGGCTTACTTATTCACAATGAAATATCTTAAAAATTAGCAGTATGATACTTATGTCTTTTTCCTCTATTACCAGCCATTCAAAATGTCAGCATATTAAATTATTTTTATTTTTATTTTCATTTAACACTTAACACTTGATGATTTGCATCTAGTACTTTAGGCAAAACAAACAAACAAAAAAAAACTCCACCCTAGTAATATTTTCAAATAATGGATAGAATTTTTTTTCCAAAGGAAATATTCTTTGAAGTGTATGAGTTGTAGCCATTTCAAAAGCAGTACAATATTTTAATATGCAATACATATGGAAAGGATTATTTTCTTTGTCACTATACACTATAGTGTCATCTATACTCTAGAGTATCAGTAGCACGCTAGTGAGACTACACTGTAATTTTGGTTTTACCTTGATAATACAAGCTAAGAAGTTATCATATCTAGGTTCTCTAGGTCATGCAATGGTGCTTCCCTCCATGAGCTCAGACACACTTAATATTAAGAAAATAGCATATTAAAGCTTTCAAATGCCAATGAGATACAAGATGATCTATGCACGGGTTTGAAACTCCTTGTGTTTTTACAAAGCAACCAATCAACCCATGCTTACATGAATCTGATAATTTTTGGAAGAAAAATTTGCATTATATCTATTTCCAAATAGTGTAATTTGACAGTCATTTTTCTATTTCAGAGATATAGACCCTTTTCCTTAGCTAATTAAGGAAGATAGAAAGGCTCTGCTCAGGCCTTGGAATAATCAGGTTTTCTTTGAATTAAGAGGGAGAAGAAATAGTTTTAGCAAAACATCAGTGTGTCTCTTCCTTATCAGGGATACAATATAGGTACCTTTCCATGCCCAAGATAAAATTCCTCTAGAGCACAGAGGCCAGATAGATCTTTATTGAACAAAACGCCATAGATTAATTTAGTTTCTTCTTCCTATGTCTACTCAATTGGGCTGCCTAGCACTTGGGAGCAAGTAGGTACTATTTAGATTTGCCTGACATCCATGTGCATTATGTGAAGCAGTCATCTACTTTATAGCTGCATTAAAACAGTACATGGATTTCATGATGCAGAAAAGCAGTAGTTTATTCCTCATTTTCCATCATGTAAATTTTTACTCAATAGATTTGCATGAATAGTCACCCTCCCTTTAAAATAAAAGTGAAAAATGCCATCATTATATACTTTCCTCTTTCTAAGGCTTTCTTTGTCAGAAGCAAACACTTAAAGGAGAAAAGACAGAAGAACGTTCTTTAGGGTAAAATTGCCAGCCAGTACTGCAGCTAATTTTAAATGTTGCAGGAGTAAGGTTTAGAGCAGGAACAGAAGAAGCAGATATAGTTTGAAAATAGATTCTTTGTATTCATTAAAAAAATGGAGAAAAATATTCCTCCTCCCTACAAACTAAGAATTATATATAAAACAGTTGGATTATTCTCAACCCATAAATTTAATACATTCAAATCAAAGTAAAACTTCATGAAAGAATCAGAATATACTTTCCTCATAAACCATAAATAGAAATAATCTGCCTCATAATAAAATATGAAAGAAAAGCCAATTGTCATATATATTAACAGAAATGCATTTTTCCTTTTAGTGTTAACTCTAATTACTACTTTAAATCATATTATTTAATCATTGAATCAAAAATATGAGAATAAATCTGATTTTCAGAAGTATGTCAGAATTTCATACTTTCATTTCTTAGTAGGAAGAAATCACACAATACCTATAGTAAAGATAAAAATTCTTAAAATCTGTGACTGCTGAAAGTGGAATATATTTTGAAGATACATATCACACATAAAAGTTTGAGTTTTACATATCAACATAGTATGTGATCAGTCCCAAATGATCTAACAACAAAAATGTGTGTTTAGGGGATACATAAGATAGAATGATCTCAAAAAGCTGAGGTTTTCAAAGACAACCTCATAAAAATACTTGTGCTAACCTTGAAGAATAGGTAGGATATAAAGAAAATAAAAAAGGGACATTCAAAGAAAAAGCATGTTAACACTTAGGCTGTAAGAGTTTCTCAACCTTGGTACTACTGGGGCGCCTGGGTGGCTCAGTTGTTAAGCGTCTGCCTTCGGCTCAGGTCATGATCCCAGGGTCCTGGGATCGAGCCCCGTGTCAGGCTCCCCGCTCGGCGGGGAGCCTGCTTCTCCCTCGCCCACTCCCCCTGCTTGTGTTCCCTCTCTCGCTGTGTCTCTCTCTGTCAAATAAATAAAATCTTAAAAAAAAACAACAACAAAACCTTGGCACTATTGATAGTTGGGACTGGATAATTTCTTATTATGGGCAGCTATCCTGTATGTTATAGAATGTCTAGCTGCATTTCTGTACTCTGCTTAGTAACACACTTCATTTCCTGTAGTGACAACAAAAACTGCCTTCAGATGTTGCTAAATGTCCTTGGGGGAGAAGGCAATCATCCCTATTTGAGAACCCCTAAGTAATGGAGATGCAGAGTTATATAATGGGGTAAAGGATAAGGAAACCGATATTGATGTGCCAAGGTTAAGATAAAGTCATGGAGGGCCTACAAAATCAGGCTAAGCAGTTTTCAAATCTTATAAACACTGGAAAACTCTGAAGGTTTCTAAGTAATAAAATAATATAATGGATGTTAATCTTTAAGAATATATGGGTGGATAATGTCATATTGTAGGAAAAATAGAACAGGCAGAGAGATCAGTGAACATGCCAGTTATCCTAATGTGGATTAACAAAAACAGAAATTAAGATGATAATCATAAAAAAATAATGAAGGTGGGAATGAGGAAGCTTCACAATAAACATTGCAGGGAACAAATGATATAGACTATGTCCTACTCAGCTTACAGAAGTGGTGGACCCTCATTATTGAAAGTTGAAATAGCATATTATAGAAAAGCCTGGAATTCTATTTTAGATAAGTTTGTACCTCCAAGTCATGTGTAACTTTCTTTTTTTTTTAAAGATTTTATTTATTTATTAGAGAGAGAGAATGAGAGATAGAGAGCATGAGAGGGAAAAGGGTCAGAGGGAGAAGCAGACTCCCCACTGAGCAGGGATCCCAATGTGGGACTTGATCCCAGGACTCCAGGATCATGACCTGAGCCAAAGGCAGTCGCTTAACCAACTGAGGCACCCAGGCGCCCTCATGTGTAACTTTCACTATCTAGGTGGCTTCTCCCAAGGATTACCACTCATGAGTGAAGTTATAAGTTTTACTGAGAAAATTTTGAGAGACTTTCTAGCTTTGAAATCTTATGAAACACCCACAGTTCCAGATTTGGGGTTTGATGAAGTAAATATAATTCAGTAATTTCAATAAAGCAGAGTCAGTTATCATTTTCTGAGGAAAACATTATTTTTTCATTTTCAAGGCTTGAGATCACATGAAGACTCATAACTTGACTAAGAATCAGCTAAGTGGGGGCACCTGGGTGGCTCAGTCATTTAAGCGTCTGCCTTAGGCTCAGGTCATGATCCCAGGGTCCTGGCAGCGAGCCCTGCATTGGGCTCCCTGCTCCGCGGGAAGCCTGCTTCTCCCTCCCCCATTCCCCCTGCTTGTGTTCCCTCTCTCGCTCTGTCTCTCTCTGTCAAATAAATAAATGAAATCTTAAAAAGAAAAAAAAAGAATCAGCTAAGTGAGCAGGATTAGGTATGTTGGCAGTAACACAGTGCAATATTTCTGCATTAATATCCTTAGCCTGCCGTAACAAAATACAACAGGCTGGTTGACTTAGTAACAGAAATTTATTTTCTCACATTTTAGAAGCTACAGGTTTAAGATCGAGGTTCAGGCTGATTTAGTTTTTGGAGAAGGCTCTCACTCTGGTTTGCAGAAGGCTACCTTCTCAGTATGTCTTCACATGACTTTTACTCAATGCATGTGTAGGAAGAGAGTGAGCTCACTGGTCTCTCTTTTATAAAGACACTAATCCTATTGGATCATGGCTTCACCCTTATGATTTCATTTAATCCTAAGTACTTTTTTAGAGGCTCCATCTCCAACTAAAAATACATTAAACGTTAGAGCTTCAACATATGAATTGGGGGTATGGAGTAGGCACATTAAGTCATTAGTCAATTAAGTCAATAACCGTTCCTATCACTGGATCAGGGCTTAAGACCCTCCATGACATTACTGAATAAGAAAATTAAGATCTCAATAGATAATATAAAGTGTATAAAAACATAAATCTCACACCATATAAAAAAATGAACTCAAAATGGATCAAAGACCTAAATGTAAGAGTTAAAAGTACAAAACACTTAGAAGAAAATGTAGGCATAAACCATCAACACATTGGAAGAGGCAAGTATATTTTTCTTTTATATAACACCAAAAGCACAAGCCAAAGAAAAATTTTATAAATTGAACTCCATCAAAATTTAAAATGTTGTGCTTCAAAAAACAGTATAAGAAACTGAAAAGCAACTGACAATATGAGAGAATATATAAACAGCTTTTACAAATGAAATATAAAGAAAACCCATTTTTAATAGGCAAAGGATTTGAATAAATTTTTCTCTAGAAAGGTATACAAATGGTCAATAAGTATATGAACATATGCTCAACATCATCAGCCATTAGGGAAATGCAGATAAAAATCCTAATCAGATAACATTTTGTACCCACTAGGATGGCTGGAATCAAAAAGAGAGACAATAACAAGTGTTGAAAAGGATGTAGAGAAATTGGAACCCTCAAACTAGCTTAGCAGTTCCTTAAACAATTAAACATAGAGTTACCATATGGCCTAGCATTTCCATTCTCAGATATGTATCATGATAATTAAAAACATATGTCTACTAAAAACATGTACATTAATATTCTTAGCAGCATTGATAAAAATAATGATAGTTCCAGTCCAAGATGGAAACATAGGAAGATCCTAAAATCACCTCCTCCATGGAACACATGAAACTTTTCCTATTTATTGAACATTTCTTCTTGAAGAACTGAGGGCCAAATGAACAGCTTCTGAACAACCAAAGACAGAATGGCAAAAGAGAATAGCAAAAGAGATGGAGACATGATAACAAAGAGAATTCCCACCCCCCAGTGCTGCAAAGGGGCAGAGGCTGGTGTGGGCTTGTAGATCCTGGTTTGCTGAGATCAGAGGGACTAGAGAATGACATGGTTTATGATCCTACTCTACCTTAAAAGTCTAAACTGGGGCAGGGTCTGGACATCATAACTGGCATGTCTAGTCATTGTGGCAAGTTTGCAACCTCAGCAAGCTCATACCAGCCATTGTGGTGCTGGGGCACAAAAAAATAAGCCTTTTTTAAAATTTAATTTTAAACATTTTTCATTTTTTATCTTTTGTTCTTTTTGTTTTTCCTTCTGTTTTTTCTTTTATTTAATTTTTAAAAATTCTTCTCTTTAATTTTTTTCTTTTTTCTATCAAAAACCGTGGTTTAAAAGAGTAACTAGCATATGAAGCCACAGTTCCAGCCAGCAGGCAAAAGTCACCAGCCACAGTCTACATGGGGGACACCATACACAACACCACTCCTTCAAATCTAAAAGTAGCTGCTCTGCAATGTCCACAATAGCCAAACTGTGGAAAGAGCCAAGATGTCCATCAACAGATGAATGGATAAAGATGTGGTATATATACACAATGGAATATTATGCAGCCATAAAAAGGAATGAGATCTTGCCATTTGCAACGATGTGGATGGAACTGAAGGGTGTTATGCTGAGTGAAATAAGTCAATCAGAGAAAGACATGTATCATATGACCTCACTGATATGAGGAATTCTTAATCTCAGGAAACAAACTGAGGGTTGCTGGAGTGGTGGGGGGTGGGAGGAATGGGGTGGCTGGGTGATAGACATTGGGGAGGGTATGGGCTATGGTGAGCGCTGTGAATTGTGTAAGACTGTTGAATCACAGACCTGTACCTCTGAAACATACAGAAATACATTAAAAAGATCATTCACCACAGTCATGTAGGATTTATTCCAGGAAAGCAAGGGTGGTTCAATATTCACAAATAAACTGACATCATAAACCAGATTAATGAAACAAAGGATAAATTTCATATGACCATCTCAGATGCAGAAAAATCATTTGACAGTTTCAAAATCCATTCATATAAAAACTCTCCATCAAGTAGATTTAGAGGGAACATACGTCAACATAATAAAGATGGTGTATGAAAACCCCACAGCTAACATCATCCTTAATGGGGAAAAACTGAGAACTTTTCCTCTAAAATCAGGGAAGTCCATTCTCACCATTTTTATTCAACACAGTCCTGGAAGTCCTAGCCACAGCAATCAGACAAGAATAAGAAATAATAGGCATCCATATTGGTAAAGAAGACATTAAACTGTCATTATTTGCAGATGAAATGATACTATACATAGAAAATCCTAAATCCACCAAAAACTATTAGAAGTAAAAATGAATTAAGTTGCAGAAACAAAATGAATACCCAGAAATTGGTAAAATTTCTATACACTAATAACAAAGTAGCAGAAAGATAAATTTAAAAAAATGAATTTACAATTGCACACACAAAAATAAAATACCTAAAAAATTTAACCAAAGACACAAAAGCCTATACTCTGGAAACTATAAAACACTAGTAAAATATATTGATGATGACACAAATAAAAAGATATCCCATGCTCATGGATTAGAAGAATGTTGTTAAAATGTCCATATTACTCAAGAAATCTTCATATTTAATGCAATCATTATGAAAATCCCAACATTTTTCACAAAACTAGAACAAATGATACTAAAATATGTATGGAACTACAGAAAATCCCAAATAGCCAAAGCAATCTGGAGAAAGAGGAACAAAGCTAGAGGTATCAAAATCCCAGATTTCAAGATATACTACAAAACTAGTAATCAAAACAGTATGGCACTGGCACAAAAGTAGACACACCAAGCAATGGAGCAGGATAGAGAGGCAAGAAATAAACCCATATTTATATGGTCGATCAATATGACAAAGGAGGCAAGAATATACAGTGAAGAAAAGATGGTCTCTTCAATAAATGGTGCTGGGAAAACGAGAGCTACATGTAAAAGAATGAAACTGGACCACTAACACATACATGAAAATAAACTCAAGATGAATTAAAGACATAAATGTGAGATGTGAAACCATTAAAATCCTAGAAGAGAATATAGGCAGTAATTTCTCTGGCATCAGTTACCACCACATTTTTCTAGATAGGTCTCCTAAGGCAAGGGAAATAAAAGCAAAAAAAATTATTGGGACTACATCAAAATAAAAAGTTCTACACAGCAAAAAGAAAAAAAAAAACCTCAATAAAACAGACAACCTACTGAGTGGGAGAAGATGTTTGCAAATGATATATCAGATAAGGTGTTAATATCCAAAATATATAAAGAGCCTCTATAACTCAAAAAAAAAAAGCCTCTATAACTCAATACCAAATAAACCCCAAATCCAACTAAAAATCAGGCACAGGACCTGCATAGACATTTTACCAAAGAAGACCCAAAGATGGACAAGAGACACATGAAAAGACACGCATCACCAATCATCAGGAAACTGTAAATCAAAACCAAAATGATATATATTAAACCTGTTAGAACAGTTCAAATAAAAAAGTAAAAGTGTTGGTAAAGATGTGGAAAAAAGTGACCCCTCAGGGGAGGAGCAAGATGGCAGAGTGGTAGGAGACCTAAATTTCATCTGTTCCCAGGAATTCAGCTAGATAGGGATCAAACCATTCTGAACACCTATGAACTGAACAGGAGATCGAAGAAAAGAATAGCAGCAACTCTCTGAACAGAAAAGCGACCACTTTCTGGAAGGTAGGATGTGCGGAGAACTGAATCCGAGGCAATATTCGGGAAGATAGACTGCGGGGGGAGGGAGCCTCTGTCAGCTGCTACTGGAAAGTGATAGAGCACAAAACTGGAACTTTTAGAAGTCTGCTCCACTGAGGAACGTCACTCCAGTGGCTAAGCGGGGGTGGGGTGGGGGGGTGGAACTCTTGCTGGGACAGTGGTCTCAGGACCCTTGGGGTCACAGAAAGACCAGCGGTGCCTGAGTATGGCAGAGCTCCCAGGTATTCAGAGCAGGGAGGCCGACTGCAGAGATAAACCATGATCCACAGCACAGTCAGGCCACTGCTCCTCCAGCAGAGACCCAACAAGCGACAGATCCGGGGAGACTCCCCTTCCTCCCCCAGGGAGGAGCAGTGCGGGAGTGCAAGGGAGGAATCTGCTGGGTTTGGAGACTCCAAACGGGGTCATGTGCCAGAGACAGAAATGCTTGGTCACAGGCCAGGTGAGCACAGAGGGCGGCCAGAGCCTGGGGAGATGGGAGTGATTGACTGCTTTTCTCTGGGGGCGCACTGAGGAGTGGGACCCTGAGTTCTCAGCTCCTGCGTGGCAGAGATTAGGAGGCTGCCATTTTCTTTCTCATCCTCCAAAGCTGTATGCAAAGCTGGCAGGGAACAAAAGCTCCCAAGAGCAAACCCGAGCAGATTACTTAGCCCGGCCCTTAGCAAGGGTGGGGCAATTCCACCTCCAGTAAAAACATTTGAGAACCATGGCAACAGGCACCTCCCCCAGAAGATCAGCAAGAACAGCCAGCCAAGACCAAGTTTACTGATCAATGAGAACAGCAGAACTCCAACACTAGGGGAATACAGCACATAGAATTCATGGCTTTTTCCCCCCTGATTCTTTAGTCTTTCAGAGTTAATTTTTTCAATGTTTTTTTTTTTCTTTTTCTTTTTTTTGAATTGTTTTTCCCTTTTCAACCAATATCTTATCAATCCCTTTTTTAAAAAATCTTTTATTTTTTTCATTTACAGAGTCATTCTATCCCCTCATAGTAGTTAACCTTATTTTTGGAAAATATATATATATATATATATATGCCGTTCCCTCTTTAAAATTTTGGGATACAGTTTCTTTTAACAAAACAAAATATACCCTAAATATCTAGTGTATGGCTTTGTTCTAGTCTCCTGCCTGATCACATTCTCTCCCTTTTTTTAAATTTTTCTTCTTTATTTTGTCTATCAAATTATCAATTCCTTTTATAAAGTCTTTTATAATTTTCATCTCTACAGTCATATTCCATTTCTTCAATGTATTTACTGTTATTTTTGTACATATATAAGCATTTATTCTTTAAAATTTTGGGAAGCAGTTTCTTCTAACAGACCAAAATATGGCCAAAATGCAGTGTGTGGCACTGATCTATTCACCAGCCTGTTTATATGTTCATATTCTTTTTTTTTTAATCTTTTTCTTTTTCTTTTTTCTTTCTTTCCCTTTCTTTTCCCCCAATTTCAGGTCTCTTCTGATATGTTTAGTGTATATTTTTCTGAGGTCATTGTTATCCTGTTAGCATTTTGTTCTCTCATTCATCTATTCTCCTCTGGACAAAATGACAAGACGGAATAAAATCACCTCAAACTAAAAAGAACAAGAGGCAGTACCGACGGCCAGGGACCTAATCAATATGGACATTAGTAAGATGTTGGAAATAAAGTTCAGAATGACGATTATAAAGAGACTAGCTGGGCTTGAAAAAAGCATGGAAGATATTAGAGAAACCGTCTCTGGAGAAATAAAAGAACTAAAATCTAACCAAGTTGAAATCAAAAGGCTATGAATGAGGCACAATCAAAAATGGAGGCTGTAACTGCTAGGATAAATAAGGCAGAAGAGAGAATTAGTGTTATAGAAGACCAAATGATGGAGAAAAAGAAAGCTGAGAAAGAGAGATAAACAACTGCTGGATCACGAAGGCAGAATTCGATAGATAAGTGATACCATAAGACAAAAAAATATTAGAATAATTGGGATTCCAGAAGAAGAAGAAAGAGAGATGGGCAGAAGGTATATTGGAGCAAATTATAGCAGAGAACTTCCCTAATTTGGGGAAGAAAATAGGCATGAAATTCCAGGAGGCATAGAAAACCGGCCTCAAAATCAATAAAAATAGGTCAACACCCCAACATCTACTAGTAAAACTTATGAGTCTCAGAGACAAAGAGAAAATCCTGAAAGCAGCTCGGGACAAGAGATTTGTAACCTACAATGGTAGAAACGTTAGATTGGTAACAGACCTATCCACAGAGACCTGGCAGGCCAGAAAGGACTGGCCCGATATATTCAGAGCACTAAATGAGAAAAATATGCAGCCAGGAATACTAATTCCAACTAGGCTGTCATTGAAAATAGAAGGAGAGATAAGAAGCTTCCAGGACAAACAAAAACGAAAGGAATTTACAAACACAAAACCGGCCCTACAAGAAATATTGAAAGGGGTCCTCTAAGCAAAGGGAGAGCCTAAAAGTAAGACGGACCAGAAAGGAACAGAGACAATATACAGTAACAATCACCTTACTGGCAATACAATGGCACTAAATTCGTATCTTTCAATAGTTACCCTGAATGTAAATGGGCTAAATGCCCTAATCAAAAGACACAGGCTATCACATTGAATAAAAAAACAAGACCCATCAATATGCTGTCTGCAAGAGACTCATTTTAGACCCAAAGACACCCCCAGATTGAAAATGAGGGGGTGGGAAACCATTTACCATGCTAATGGACATCAAAAGAAAGCTGGGGTGGCAATCCTTATATCAGACAAATTAGATTTTAAACCAAAGACTATAATAAGAGATGAGGAAGGACCCTACATCATACTTAAAGGGTCTATCCAAAAAGAAGATCTAACAATTGTAAATATCTATGCCCCTAATAGGGAGCAGCCAATTATATAAGCCAATTAATAACAAAAGCAAAGAAACACATTGACAACAATACAATAATAGTAGGGGATTTTAACACCCCACTTATTGAAATGGACAGATCATCTAAGCAAAAGATCAACAAGGAAATAAAGACTTTAAATGACAAACTGGACCAAATGGACTTCACGGATATATTCAGACATTCCATCCCAAAGCAACAGAATACACATTCTTCTCTAGCACCCATGAAACATTCTCCAGAATAGGTCACATCCTAGGTCACAAATCAGGTCTCAACCGGTACCAAAAGATTGGGATCATTCCCTGCATATTTTCAGACCATAATGCTTTGAAACTAGAATTCAATCACAAGAGGAAAGTCGGAAAGAACTCAAATACATGGAGGCTAAAGAGCATCCTCCTAAAGAATGAATGGGTCAGCCAGGAAATTAAAGAAGGATAAAACAATTCATGGAAACAAATGAAAATGAAAACACAACTGTTCAAAATCTTTGGGATGCAGCAAAAGCAGTCCTAGGAGGAAAGTATACAGCAATACAAGCCTTTCTCAAGAAACAAGAATGGTCTCAAATACACAACCTAACCCTACACCTAAAGGAGCTGGAGAAAGAACAGCAAATAAAGCCTAAACCTAGCAGGAGAAGAGAAATTTACTAAAGATCAGGGCAGAAATCAATGAAATAGAAACCAAAAGAACAGTAGAACAGATCAACGAAACTAGGAGCTGCTTCTTTAAAACAATTAACAAGATTGATAAGCCCATGGCCAGACTTATCAAAAAGAAAAGAGAAATGACCCAAATAAAATCATGAATGAAAGAGGAGAGATCACAACCAACACCAAAGAAATACAAACAATTATAATAACATATTATGAGTAACACTATGCCAGCAAATTAGATAATCTGGAAGAAATGGATGCACTCCTAGAGATGTATCAACTACCAAAACTGAACCAGAAAGAAATAGAAAATCTGACAGACCTATAACCACTAAGGAAATTGAAGCAGTCATCAAAAATGTCCCGACAAACAAGAGCTCAGGGCCAGATGGCTTCCCAGGGGAATTCTACCAAACATTTAAAGAATTAATACCTATTCTTCTGAAACTGTTCCAAAAAATAGAAATGGAAAACTCCCAAACTCGTTTATGAGGCCACCATTACCTTGACCCAAAATAAGACAAAGACATCAAAAAGGAGAATTACATGGATGCAAAAATTCTCACCAAAATACTAGTCAACAGGATCCAACAGTACATTAAAAGACTTATTCACCATGACCAAGTGGGATTTATACCTGGGCTGCAAGGTTGGTTCAACATCTGCAAATCAATCAGTGTGACACAATACATTAATAAAAGAAAGAACAAGAACCATATGATCCTCTCAATAGATGCAGAAAAAGCATTTGACAAAGTACAGCATCTTTGCTTGATCAAAACTCTTCAGAGTATAGGGATAGTGGGCACATACCTCAATATCATAAAAGCCATCTATGAAAAACCTACAGCGAATATCATTCTCAATGGGGAAAAGCTGAGAGCTTTTCCCCTAAGGTCAGGAACATGGCAGGGATGTCCACTGTCACCACTGCTATTCAACATAATATTAGAAGTCCTAGCCACAGCAATCAAACAGCAAAAAGAAATAAAAGGCATTCAAATCGGCAAAGAAGTCAAACTCTCACTCTTTGCAGATGATATGATACCTTATGTGGAAAACCCAAAAGACTCCACCCCAAAACTGCTAGAACTCATACAGGAATTCAGTAAAGTGGTAGGGTATAAAATCAATGCACAGAAATCAGTGGCATTACTATACACCAACAAGACAGAAGAAAGAGAAATTGAAGAGTCAATCCCATTTACAATTGCACCGAAAACCATAAGATACCTAAGAATAAATCTAACCAAAGATGCAAAGAATCTGTACTCAGAAAACTATAAAATACTCATGAAAGAAATTGAGGAAGACACAAAGAAATGGAAAAACGTTCCATGCTCATGGGTTGGAAGAACAAATATTGTGAAGATGTCAATGCTACCTAGAGCAATCTACACATTTAACGCAATCCCTATCAAAAAATACCATCCACTTTTTTCAAGGAAATGGAACAAATAATCCTAAAATTTGTATGGGACCAGAAAAGACCCCGAATAGCCAGAGGAATGTTAAAAAAGAAAAGCAAAGCCGGTGGCATCACAATTCCAGACTTTAAGCTCTATTACAAAGCTGTCATCATCAAGACAGTATGGTACTGGCACAAAAACAGACACATAGATCAATGGAACAGAATCGAGAGCCCAGAAATGGACCCTCAACTCTATGGTCAACTCATCTTCGACAAAGAAGGAAAGAATGTCCAATGGAAAAAAGACAGTCTCTTCAACAAATGGTGTTGGGAAAATTGGACAGCCACATGCAGAAGAATGAAACTGGACCGTTTCCTTACACCACACACAAAAATAGACTCCAAATGGTTGAAAGACCTAAACGTGAGACAGGAGTCCATCAGAATCCTAAAGGAGAACACAGGCAGCAACCTCTTCGACCTCAGCCACAGCAACTTCTTCCTAGAAACATCGCCAAAGGCAAGGGAAGCAAGGGCAAAAATGAACTATTGGGACTTCATCAAGATAAAAAGCTTTTACACAGCTAAGGAAACAGTCCACAAAACCAAAAGACAACCGAGAGAATGGGAGAAGATATTTGCAAAAGACGTATCAGATAAAGGGGTAGTATACAAAACTTATAAAGAACTTATCAAACTTAACACCCAAAGAACAAATGATCCGGGTACCTGGGTGGCTCAGTTGGTTAAGCGACTGCCTTTGGCTCAGGTCATGATCCTGGAGTCCCGGGATCGAGTCCCACATCGGGCTCCCTGCTCAGCAGGGAGTCTGCTTCTCCCTCTGACCCTCCCCCCTTTCATGCTCTATCTCATTCTCTCTCAAATAAATAAATAAAATCTTTAAATAAAAGAAAAGAACAAATGATCCAATCAAGAAATGGGCAGAAGACATGAACAGACATTTTTTTCAAAGAAGACATCCAAATGGCCAACAGACACATGAAAAAATGCTCAACATCGTTCAGCATCAGGGAAATCCAAATCAAAACCTCAATGAGATACCCCCTCACACCAGTCAGAATGGCTAAAATTAACAAGTCAGGAAATGACAGATGTTGGCAGGGATGCGGAGAAAGGGGAACTCTCCTACACTGTTGGTGGGAATGCAAGCTGGTACAGCCACTCTGGAAAACAGTATGGAGGTTCCTTAAAAAGTTGAAAATAGAGTTACCCTACGACTCAGCAATTGCACTATGGGTATTTACCCCAAAGATACAAATGTAGGGATCTGAAGGGGTACGTGTACTGCAATGTTTATAGCAGCAATGTCCGCAATAGCCAAACTGTGGAAAGAGACAAGATGTCCATCGACAGATGAATGGATAAAGAAGATGTGTATATATATACAATGGAATATTATGCAGCCATCAAAAGGAATGAAATCTTGCCATTTGCAACGATGTGGATGGAACTGGAGGGTATTATGCTGTGCGAAATAAGTCAATCAGAGAAAGACATGTATCATATGACCTCACTGATATGAGGAATTCTTAATCTCAGGAAACAAACAGGGTTGCTGGAGTGTTGGGGGGTGGAAGGGATGGGGTGGCTGGGTGATAGACATAGGGGAGGGTATGTGCTATGGTGAGCGCTGTGAATTGTGTAAGACTGTTGAATCACAGACCTGTATCTCTGAAACTAATAATACATTATATGTTAATAAAAAAGAAGATACTAGGAAGGGAAAAATGAAGGGGGGGGAATCAGAGGGGGAGACGAACCATGAGAGACTATGGATTCTGAGAAACAAACTGAGGATTCTAGAGGCAAGGGGGTGGCGGGATGTGTTAGCCTGGTGATGGGTATTAAAGAGAGCACATATTGAATGGAGCACTGGATGTTATACACAAACAATGAATCATGGAACACTACATCAAAAACTAATGACATAATGTATGGTGATTAGCATAACATAATAAAATTTAAAAAAATCAGTCAGGCAATTAAAAATAAAGAAAAAGGAACTGGAACCCTCGTGTACTGTTGGTGGGATTGTTAAATGTTGCAACTGCTATGGTAAACAATATGGAGATTCTTCAAAAACTTAAAAATAGAGCTATCATATGATCAAGCAATTCCTCCTCTGGTATACATCCAAAAGAATTCAAAACAAAATCTCAAAGAGATATTTGCATTCATGTTCACTGTAACATTATTCACAATAGCCACGACATAAAAACAACCTAAATAGCCATGAACAGATTAATGAATAAAGAAAATGTGGTATATACCTACCGTGGAAAATTACTCAGCCTTTAAAAAGAGGAAGGGAGTCCTGTCATATGTGACAATATAGATGAACCGGAGGACATTATACTTAGTGAAATAAGCCAGTCACAAAAGAACACATACTGCCTGATTCCACTTACATAAGGTACTTAAAATAGTCAAATTCATAGAAACATAGTAGAATGGTGGCTTCCAGCGGCTATGGAAGGGGAGAAAAGGGAGTTGCTACTCAATAAATATTAAATTTCAATTATTCCAGGAAAAAAAAGTTACCCCTCATGCACTACTGATGGGAATGTAAATTGGTGCAGCCACTATGGAAAACAGTATGGAGGATCCTCAAAATATTAAATATATAAATATCATTTGACCCGGTAATCCTACCTACTAGAGATTTACCCAAAGAAAGCAAAAACACTAATTTGAAAAGATTTATGTATCCCTATGTTTACAGCAGCTTTATTTATAATAGCCAAAACATGGAAGCAACCCAAGTGCTAATTAATAGATGAATGGCTAAAGAAGAAGTGGTAGATAAATAGAGACAGACAGACAGATATATAGAAATTTTGATATTTGTGACAACACCAAATGGACCTAGGGGGTATTATGCTAAGTTAAATAAAGCAGGGAAAGACAAATATCATATAATTTCACCTATATGTAGAATCTAAAAAAACAACAGAATAAATGAAGAAAAAAGAAACAAACCCAAAAAACCCACACTCTTAATTACAAAGAAGAAACATGGTTGCCAGGGGGGAGGTAGGTGAGAGATGAGTGAAATAAAGGTGATTAAGAGGTACAAACTTACAGTTATGAAATAAAGTTATAGAAATGAAAAATACAGAATAGGGAATATGGTGAATAATGTAATAACATTGTATGGTGGCTACATTTATCATTGACTCTTGAGCACTGAGTAATATATAGAATTGTTGAATCAATGTTTTACACCTGAAACTAGTATAACATTGTACGTTATTTATACTTCATATTTTTAAAAAGCCTAATGGAAAATTCTTAATAGATAAGAAATTGAGTAAATGTGCAATGCCTTAAACCATTTGCTTTTTGACTTTTTAATCATGTGTAAGAAATTCCTGGTTTTCTATATATTTTCTATCCCCCCTCAGACACAGTGACAAATTTTGTATTATGAATATATAAGCCTAATAAACGTTTTGAGATAGAAACCAGATTTATAATTCTCTTTGGATTTTAAAGTTTAAAGTAGACTATATTTGTAGGGATAATTAAATGCAAGGGTAAAATCCTTAGTTATAGGTATTATTACTTGTTACTATAAAACTATTCAAATAAATTTACAACATATAATTCCTGAGATTGGTCACTGAGGATAAATTTATGTTTTTAGCATGAGGAAAGAATTTAAATCCCTGCATTTAAGTTCAGCTCACAATTTGCCTCAAATTTTCCAGCAAGCCCTGCCAATGTAATCAATTAGCAAAACCTTGAATTAATTTACTGTTTGGTTTCTCATTGCACTGAAAGGAAATAAATACTGATGATGTTGCATTAAAGCCTCTATGCCCTGATTTCCTCTACCTGTCTTATGCTCACTTTTCTTCTTGTACCATTCCCCAATTCACTTGCTTTTCTTTAGCCACATGGTTCTTCCATCCTGCCTATAAGAGATTCATGATTCTTATTTCTTCATTGAGGTTCTGGCATTAAACTAGTTGGATTAATCCATGGAACAAAGTAATCTTGATTACCTGATTACAAAGTAATCTGTGAACCAGTTAGCCATGTAGTTACATAATATTCTTTCCTTCAAGGAAAGTGAGGACATTCAAATCCAGAAATATATTTGTCATCTTGGCTCCCTACCTCTCTATACCTGTCCTAAATTCATTCAATCAGATTTCAAACTGAGGCTCTCAGTGTGCTTGGAGGTTTGAAGATACTGAAGGTCTCACAGAACTATCTCTGTATAGAAGATGGTAAGATGTCAATGATAAATGTAGCAAGATGTTGACATTTTGGAGGATTATTTGCTCAGATCCAGAAAATGCCCAAATTTGCATTTAACAGTACAGGTTTTAACTTCTCAATTAAAACAAAGATAAAATGCCTAGCTCAAACAGTTGTAATGAGAAGGAAATGAGAGAACATATATTAAGAGAAACAAATCAGCATTAACATGCAGATACTGAATAACTAGATGGACTCTGACTGATTGCTGGGGCAAGCACACGAGTGCTTTCATTTTTTAATAACCTCATGATGTAGATATTCAGAATCACTCAAATATAATACAAACCACATGTGCTAAACACACACACAGGTTCTACTACATATATACTGCTATAAAACCTTTGAAGAGGTATGAATGAGCCCGTTTTGTGATAGATATTTAAAACAGTATTAGGAATAGGTCATAACTACTCTCTGGGTTGGGGGGGGATTATTCTGAAGGCTGAATCTGTTCCCGAATCCCCTAGGTGTTCCATATATTCATCAGCTGATTATCAGCTGGGAATAATTTCTTCACATGATTCTTACTCCTTCCTCTATACTCTGGTTTATCAGTAAGGTAAGTGTTAAATAAGTAGGACAAATAAATCAAGAATCAAATGTAAGCTTTCGTCAAATACAAACTGAATATTTTTTTTATCATATTGTATTTATAGTTCATTAAATGCTAAGAAAACAACCTGCCAGTTGTCACTGTATGATCTTATATTTAGGAGAATCCAAAGGTTCTTCTTCATATGAAAACCAACAAAAATTTCCAATATAAAAATAATTTAAGGAGTGCCTGGATAGCTCAGTCAATTGAGTGTCTGACTCATGATTTTGGCTCAGATCATGATCTCATGGGTTGTGAGATTGAGCACCCACCCCCCAATCAGGCTCCACGCTCAGTGGGGAGTCTGCTTGAGATTCTCTCTCTCCCTCTCCCGTGCTCCCTCTCCCCACACTCACACTCTCTAAATAAATAAATCTTTAAAATAATAATTTGAAAATGACTAAAGTTCTTTTATCCTATTCTAAAGCCAATTTCAGCATGCCATTTGCTTTTCCTTTTTCATACAAAAACATGAAAACATGGAGAAATGTGCACTTTAAGGCACATGGGGTTTTGATTTTATAAATGTGTGTTACTACAACCCATCTTTTGTAATTTGTACTTTCCCAAAGAACTAGAGAGAAATATTGTCTAGCAATGCAGACATTAAATGCAGTATAAATATGTAGTAAATTTACATTTTTGGATCCAAGCAAAATTTTGCCAAGATGCTTTTTTTTGGCCTTGGCTGCAAACAATACTCAAGTCCTATTCTGAGAAATACTTTTGTTCTTTGTCATTTCTTATAGAACAAGACTAATATTTTATAAATTTTCTCTAAATTCATATTTTCATAAAGCTCTCATTTAATAAAAGACTTGAATCTATACATATTTTGGAATAGTCAGTGCTTAAATTTGAGAAATTTGTCTATCCCTCTACATCTATCCACCCACCCACTCAGGTATCCGACATTTACTGAGTATCTACTATGTGCCAGGCACTCTTCCACATGCTTGGGGAATATTGGAGAACAAAACAAAGATCTCTGCCCTGGTGGAGCTTATATTCTGTCTAATGATCAACACCAAAAATAAGTGTAATAAATTAAGAATATTATAAATATATTGAGATGATAAATTCTATAGAAAAAAACGTTTAAGTAGAGCAGGGCAAATGGATTTACAGGTTCTGGTGGTAGAGCAGATGGAACAAATGCAGGACTAAAAGTGGTGTGGTAAAGGTAAGTCTCATTAAGGTACAATTTGAGCAGAGACTTGAAGTAGATGTGGCAGTTGGTCAAATAGCTATTTGGAGCAAGAGAGGAGAGGTGGAGCACACACCTGAAGGTGGGAGTTAGCTTGGTATGTTTAAGGAAGTTCTTGCAGGTCAGTGTGGCTGCAGTATTGAGAGTCAACGAAAGAAGGAGGAGATGAAGTTGGAGAAATAATGTGAGCCCAGTCACCTAAAGACTTAGAAGACATTTGAAAGACTTTGGATCTATTGTGAGGAAATGGCCAGCCATTGTAGTTTATAGTAGAGGGGTGACATGAACTACGTTTTAAAGGATTATCTCTGTCAGTTTGGGGTGCTAGAACAAAACACCAAAGACTGCTATCTTAAATAACAAACATTCATTCCGAACATTTCTGGAGGTTGGAAAATCTAAGATCAAAGTGTCAGCAGACTTAGTTTCTATTGAGAACCTGCTTTCTGGCAAGTGAGCAACTACTTTCTTGTTATATACATACATGGCAGAAAGAGAAAGCTCTCGTGTCTCTTCCTCTTCTTACAAGAACACTAACTCCATCATGGAGGCTCTATTCTCGTGAACTTATATAAACCTAATGACCTCCCAATGGCCTCACCTCTAAATATCATCACATTGGATATTAGGGCTTCAACATGTAAATGAGGAATGGGGGACATAAACATTCAGTCCATAAGATCACTTTGGTTTCTATGGTAATACTAGATTGTAGGAGTGGCAAGGATAGACCTATGAAGACAGATAACAAGGATATTCTTTGTTTTTTTGTTTTTGTTTTTTTGTTTTGTTTTGTTTTTGTTATGAGATTATATTGGTTCCACCAAGGAAGCAGAAGGTCTGTGAACTGGTCAAATTCTGGATTCATTTCAGTGATGAAATCAATAGGATTTCTTAGCAGTTCCTGATAAATGAAGTAGGATTCCAAGGTCGTAAATGTAAGAAACTAGAATAACAGAGTTACAATTTATGAGATCGGGAAAGCTGCAGGAAAACAAATTTGGGGGAGGGAGGTATAAGAGGTAAAACTGTAGTTTGTAGTTGAGGTTCCATTAAATAGCTAAGTGGAGATGTCAAGTAGGCAGATATATGTCTGGAGATCATAAAAAAAGGGTCAGGGCTATGGATATAAACTTAGCAGTTAATACACAAGATGGTATATAAAGATACTAGATGAGGTCAAAAAAGTGGATGAGTATAGACGAAAAATATTAGAGGACCATGCACTGAATTCCATATTAGAATATTCATATTGAGAATACTAAAAACAAGAGAAGAACTACGTTTTAAAGGATTATCTCTGAGAAAGCAGACTGAGAAAGACCAACCAATGAGGTGAAAGAAAAATTGTGACATCTGAAGCTGGTAAAATATACCGAAAAAAGGAGTGATAATGAAGCTGCTCATAGGTCAACTATGAGGAGAAATGTAAATTGACAATTGGGTTTAGCTTTGAGGCTATAGGTGACTTCAATAAAGACTTCTAAGAACTCTATGAATCTCTTCCTGCTCTCTTTACCTCCCGCTTATTAATCTTCAATTCTAACTTCTTCCAGTTACGATTACCAGTTATTTTTCCTTGTGTCTCTAATTACAAAAGGAGTATATGCCAGTTGAATTTGTGAAGTAATTTCACATTGTTATCCATGCTAACCTAAATAGAAAAATATAATATTGGGGCACCTGGGTGGCTCAGTCGTTAAGCTTCTGCCTTCGGCTGAGGTCATGATCCCAGGGTCCTGGGATGGAGCCCTGCATCGGGCTCCCTGCTCAGCGGGAAGCCTGCTTCTCCCTCTCTCACTTCCCCTGCTTGTGTTCCCTCTCTCGCTGTGTCTCTCTCTGTCAAATAAATAAATAAAATCTTAAAAAAAAAAAGAAAAACATAATATTAATTTAAGGGTCAGGCTTCTTGTATTTGTTGACAAAAATTGGTTGGTCCTAATTACTGTAATAGAGAAATATAAATTTGATTCATTGTTTTTAATAGTTTCATTCAAACTAATGTGTGAATCATAATTTAATCAAAATTTTCTGAACCAATAGACAGTTATTTCCAGTTTTTGTCTCTATAGATGGTACTGTAAAAATATTATTGTTCAAACATCCTGATACCTGTGCTTTTGTTTCAGTTGGATAGTTTCTCAAAAGTGAAATTCATAGTCAGAAAGTATGTATATTTTATAATTTAATGGATATTGTTGCAGCCCTAATAGTAATTAATAAGACTGTTTATCTTTACTAGCATTGGATTATATTAATTTTTTGGAGTTTTTAGGACTTTCTAATCTGAAAGATACACTAATTGTTGCTATAGTTTGCATTTCTTTGAATAGTAATCAGGGGAAGCACCATATAATAAATGAATAGTATTTTGATTTTGACCTTGTGTGAATTAACCATCCTTTCCCTTTGTTCATTTAAGTTTTTTTGGTATTATCCAGGAAACTACTTTTTTCTAATATAATGTTTTTTTAAATTTATTTTATTTCTTTCACATATTAATTCCATCTCCCCGGTCAATCCTAGAAAGGTATAATTTTGCTTCTTTTTTCCTCAATCAGACTTTCTCAGGATTAACTATGTTAGTTGTTTCTAAAAAAGCTTTTTCTTCAATTTAGTATTTGTTTGATTGTCACAACAGGATAGTACTATGCTTGGCAGTATAACAGATATAGTTAAGTAAGTAATGTTTCTTTAATGGTAAAAGAAATGGAAACTTACAAAGATAATTACCTAAATAGGAGACAGCACAGCATGCTCACACATTGAGGTATAAGCTTCCCAGTTTTTTCCAAAGTTCTCCTATAGAGGCATACAACTTCTCACCAGGGAGGGAATATCCCCAAAGAGAGGCTCCATTTGCCACACTGAAGGAGATTTTCATATCATACTAGTCCCCTGATCTTCAACTCAGCATACCAAACCGTTCTAGAGATGGGAGACTCTGGCCTACTGAACAGCAGGTACAACTCAGGTGTCAACACATTCCTGAATCTTGATTACATAACTGGGCCAAGAATTTCCAAGTTTCCTCAGACCTCATGTTATTATTTTTCCTTTCAAACACTCCTTTCTATTTCTATTCCCTTTTCCTGTTTGGGCAAACAAAGTAATCGAGTATGTTTCTAGTAGTGAGAGGTAACTTTCACCCATATCTGTTTGCTCACTTTTTTTTTCATACTAATTAACAAGGCAATGCTCCCAAAGGCTTAGCATGATCTATACTTACTGGCCTTTTTTGCAAGTAGATATGGACATATGACGAATTTGAAATATGAGTGAAAGTAATGGGTGCCCCTTTCACACCATTTACTTAAAACAAACATGCTCACCCTTTGATTCCTATCTACCCATGAGTTTTACTATGTGGTGCTGGTCAGGCAGTTTCAATCATGATAATAAAGGCAACTTAGTCTATACTAGAGGATAACAAAAGCTAAGAAGCAGAACTATTGGTGGCTGCAAAGACAATGTTTTTTGACCCTCTACTGCCTATACAGTAAAATGAAAATACAAACTAACAAAAAAAAAATACTGTCTCGTTTTGAGCCACAGTGTTTTGGAGTCTTTTCCAAATATCACAGTATTTTAGCCAAGGGACTGGCAAACTCTTTCTGTAAAAGGCCAGATAGTAAACATGTTCAGTTTTGCTGGCCTTACAGTTTTGTTTGGGACTACACCATCTGCCCCAAATCTGCCCTTTTAGTGTGAAGGGAGACAGAGACAATACATAAATGGATGAGCATAGCTGTGTTCTGATAAAACTGTTAAAAACACAAAACCAAAAACCAAGTTGCTACCTATTTGCCTCATGATTATAATTTGATAGTTTGATGTCCCCTAATCCAGCCTACAATATAATATAATCTTTTTGGTTATACATGTGTTTGAAAATACTTTTGTGTGAATATACATTTGTCTTAAATTTATATAAACTGCATTGCACTAAAGCCATAAATTTTTAAATTTTTTAAAAAAATTTTGTCAGAGAAAGAGAGAGAGAGGAGTGGAGGAGGGGCAAAGGGAGAAGCAGGCTTCCACTGAGCAGAGAGCCCAATGTGGGGCTCAATCCCAGAACCCCTGAGATTATGACCGGAGCTGAAGACAGACACCCAACTGACCGAGCCACCCAGGCATCCCTATAATTTTTAAAATTTTAATACCCTAAATTTGAGATTATATTATAATCTGCATATGCTGTTGATTACTTTTGATTGCTGCCTGGATTTCCATAAGTATTAGTTAGGAGACAATTGATATGTTAATATATCAAATCTTCTGATATATGAAAATAATAAATCTCTGCATTTGTTAAGGTCCTCTTTAGTTTCTCCCAGAAATGTCTTATAGCTTTTAGTGAGTCAAACTTACACACATGTGCTTAAATGGTTGTCTTAGTAATTTGTGTTTTTACACTACTGTTAGTAGCACTTTTAAGTTTCCACTTCTAGTTGTTAAACCCTTTTAACAAAAATGTATTTGAATTTACATATTAACTATGTATAACAGAACCTTACTAAATTTCATCTGTTCTGGTAGCTTTTTTCGTGGATTGCTTAGTATTTTCTATAGAGAATCATGTTGACAGAAAAAGTAAAATTTTACTGTTTTTTCAAATCTGTATGCCTTTATTTCTTCTTTCTTGTTTTATTTCACATTCATGAACTTTCAGTACAGTTATGAATACAAATGGTAAGTGTGGACATTCCTTTTTTGTTCCTCATCAAAATGGGAAAGCATTCAATTTTTCAACATTGGCTATTGTGTCCACTGAAATTATTTTTGAAGATCACTTTTGTCAGAATGATGAAGTTTCCTTCCTTCCTAGTGTGCTGAGAATTTTATTATAAATGAGTATTGAATTTTGTCAAACGGTATTTCTGCAACCATGGTCATATGTGTATGGTTTTCCTACCCTGTTCTGCTAGTATGGTGACTTACATTTTTTTATAACATCTTTTTTGGGTGAATGATATTCCATTGTATGGCTATACAACATGTTTATGGGTCAGTTGAAAGACATTTGAGTTCATTTCATTTTTTGATTATGAACATTCATGTACAAGTTTTTACATGAGCATATGCTTTCATTTCTCTGGCAGAGTGTTTGGGTCGTATGGTAATTTGATGTTTAGCTTTAAGGAAGTGCCATGCTGTTTCGCAAAGAGGCGGCACCACTTTACCATTCCCCCAGCAATATATGAGTTCTATCTCATACCATCTGTATGCTGAACACTTGCACTTACAGACTGTTGTCTGCTGGGTCAGTTAATGCTTTTACCAGTTAATTGCATCTTATCAAAAGTGAAATGTGGCTGTCCAAAGATCAGTTTTTGCCAGTTATATTGCAATCACTCAGTTTAATTAAATGTTATGACAACAAATAAAAATGAATGCAAATAAAGAATTTGTTTTCTTGAAATCTAAGTTGAATGCTTTGGAAGGACTTCATAAAAGCTAGTTACTAAAAGAATGCAGATAAATTAAGTATGGACAAGACAATGTAAAAGATGGGATGGAACTCACAAACTGCAGGAGGATGCTAAACTCAATTTACTTGGGAGGTTTCTGGACATTCCTCTACCACTTTTAAGAAACTGGAAATCATAACTGATATTTTATGGGAAGAGTAGTAAAAGCAAAACAAACCAAAAAAACCCAACTCTATTCAATGGACCTGTTTATCAAAAAAAGGCCTTGAACCTATATGAAAATTGATAAATGAATGCATACATATGTTTAAGTTAATATAAAATGTTTAAGAGTTTATGGTTGTATTGTCATGATTCTCTATGTATAATTAAACTTTAGTCAATAAACTACAACTAAGGAAACTTTTTTTAAGATTTTATTTATTTATTTGAGAGAGAGAGCACGCACAGGAGCAGGGGGAAGTGTAGAGGAAGCAGCAGACTCCCTGCTAAGCAGGGAGCCGGGCGCAGGACTCTCAGGGTCCTGGGATCATGACCTGAGCTGAAGGCTGACACAACCTACTGAGCCATCCAGGCACCCAAGAAAACTCTCAAGCATTTTTTACCATTGTATTGTCTTCGAGCTTAGAGAAGGCATATATTTTGCTGTTCTCCTTTTTAAATTTTATTTTCTGGATGTCAATCTCCCATCAAAATAGTGAAACTCAGAAAATAGAATAATGGAAAGAAAAATGACTTGATCAAACATGAGGTTGAGTATATTCAAGGCATATGTTGCTAAATTTGCTAGTCATACATGGTTCAGTTTAAAAAGCACAGGATAAATGAGTGGAACAAGAATAAAAAGTAGATTTCAACTTCTTGTCTGTGTTTTGAAATTATAAAATCTTTATCATGGTGGAAATATCTTGTATGAATAAGATATTTGTGGTAAGACAAAGTGTGTTGATATTTAAGTAGTCACGTGTGTTCATAAGTTAAGTCACTCATATATAGAGGATACTCCTCAGTAACAATTATCTGAACATATTCAAAACCCTAAGGATGTAAAGGCAAAGAAAAACATAGTGGAGGAGCTCTTTAAGGAATTGATAATAAAGTAAGATAGGAGTATGTCTCCCATGGTAATATATAAATTTCTAGGATTTATTTACACATAGAATTTTAAAATTTTGTAATAAAAAATAGGAAGGCTTATAGTTTCCATATACCTAGCAAACTGTTCATTAACTTGTTACAATAGTAAGGTACAGTTGTCACAATTAATGCAGCAGTATTGATACACTATCATCAAGTCCATACTTAAATCAGATTTCCTTAGTTTTGGCCTAATGTTCTTTTCCACCTTTCCAGGATACATTGTATTTACTCATTATGTCTCATTAGGTAGGGGCGGTTTTTCAGATTTTTTTTATGACTTTGGCAGTTTTGAGGAGTATTGGTTGGATATTTCTTGCTTCTTAGAATGCCTCTCAACTGGGGTTTGTCTGATTTTTTTTTTCTCATGATTAAATTGGGGTTATTAGCTTTTGTGAGGAAGACCAGAGGTAAGTACCATTCTCATCATATCATATCAAGGGTATTTACTATCAACATGACTTTTGTGCACCTGGGTGGCTTAGTCGTTTAAACATATGCCTTCTGCTCGCGTCATGATTTCACGGGACTGGAATTGAGCCCTACATCAAGCTCTCTGCTCAGTGGGGAGCCTGCTTCTCCATCTCCCTCTGTGTTCTCTCTCTTGCACGTGCACGTGCAATCTCTTGCTCTCTCTCAAATAAATGAATCTAAAAAAAAAAAATGACGTTTCATTATGGCCTTTCACCTGTAGGTAATGCTTATTTTGTTCCTCCACATATATGAGGTATTCTCTGGAAAGAAGTTACTATGTACAACCAAACTTAAAACATATAATTAATCTCCACTTCCTTCCAGGTAAAGTATCTCCATAAATTGCTTGGAATTCTTCTGCACAAGAGGTTTGGCTCTTCTGCCTCTACTTAGTAATTTATTTATGTCAGTATGAATATTTATATATCGAGTTACAATCCAATACTACTCTATTGTATTGCTCAAATTGTTCCAGGTTTAGATATTACTGTTCTTTCAGTTGCCTATTACATCCCTTTGACATACCCCTATCACTGTGGTTTAACTCTTTTTTTAGTACTTCCTTATTTTCTGATACTACAGGATGCTCAAGACTCATCTTGTATACCCTTTGCCCCAGTTATTTCTCCAAAGAACTTGGGTATCTTTTTTTACTGGAAAATAGTATTAGAAACAAAGATCTTCACTCTGGCATGCTTATTTGTTCCTGGGGTATCACTCCTTTTAGGCCATCTCAGCTAATACAGCAAGGAAATGTATATGTATATACTAACCAGTGTATGCACACATATCCATAAGTATTTCCACATGTAACCATCTGTATCTATATTAAGGTAAAACCTAAGTTTATACTGATGTTTTCACCTCCAACCCATTACCACATGGATCACGGGTCTACACTTCTGCCCTTGTTTATCTGTAAATTCCCACTCCAACAGTGAGAAACTGCCATCATTTACTTAATTAGTGGTTGCAGAATTGTTAATCTGTATTATCATGAAAAATAATATCGAGTAAAGTGTACATATACAGTCTCTCTTGCCTGTCCTCTCAGTTTCCATTCACCTCCAAGGTCAGCACGTTTCCTATATCCTTTTCAGTGAGGTTTTTGTTTAAGTTTCTATTTCAGTTAGATTATTTGTTATAGTTTGCATTTCATTCTGGGATGATTAAACTTTAAATGAATTTTTTAAAACTCACATATATTAAAATTCACTCTGCACCGTGAAGTTCTATGGGTCTTGACAAATCCATAGTGCCATTTATCCACTATTAGAGTATCATCCATGATAACTTTACTGCTTTAAAATTTTCCGCATTTTCATTTATTAAGTCCCTCCAAAACCTCGATCTGCTTATAATTTTTCCTTTTCCAACACATCATATAGGCATACAGAATAGAGTCATTTCAGAGTAGCTGCTTTTACTTTGCAATATATATTTAAAGTACATCCACATCCTTGTATGAATCTTAAGCATAAATTTTTATATAAATAGCAAAATGTTTTCTCCAACATTTTTGCCAGTTATAAAGTCTGTATTAGAGACAATTCCATATCAGTACACACAGACAACTTTGGTTTTAAAACTATGATATACTATACTAGAGAACAGATAATCTTAAACATTCCACTATTGACAAGTATTAACAGCTTCTGGGTTTTGTTGATTTTTTGTTTTGTTTTGTTTGCTATTACAAATATGGCTTCACTGAACTGCAATATAACTCTGAATTCATATTTATTTATAGATAGCATGAAGTACTGATTTTGGAGGTACCACCTGTGGTTAAGATTAAATTTTTATTTTGAAATAATTTTCGATTTACAGGGGGGTTGCAATGATAATATAGTTTCTGTACAATCCTTCCCTTAGCATCTTCCATTAACCATGGTTTTATAGCTAATATTTGATATATAATACATTTTGCTTTCCAAGGAAGCTACACCAATTTATACTACCTCCAATACTCTGTAAGGAAAACTCTCTTTTACAACCTTTTTAGTAGTGGATATCACTCTTAAATTTTGTTGATCTGATGTGTACATAGATTTTGTACGTAAGTTGCAGTTTCTGGATTTAGTGAAAGTACCTTTTCATATGATTGCTGCCAATGTTTATAATGCCTTGATTCTTCTGTTTATTTTCTTTGATCATTTATCATACATCCCTCATGATGCTCTCTCAGGCTCACTCACCTCCAACATGTTCAACTGTTATCCATCTCAACAGCTAACAAATTTATGCAGCTATCCCTGGTTCTGCTACCTTAAGACACACCTGCCACTTGCCCAGAGTTTTTGGTTCTTCCCAATTTTTGGATTTGGATAAGGTAACATAGCACAAAAATTGGGACTGACTTCCCAGTCAGGCCAAGACATGAAACCGAGAATGGCAAGCAGCTAACTCTCCATGGAGGAAGCTTGACAGATGGGAAAGAAGCAGGATGGAGCAGGCAAATACGTTACCTATCCATTCCTTCTCAGATGGACATGGTTTTTGAATTTCCTGACCTTGATTTTCTTCTCTTCTCCCTGGCTCATTTATTTCCAACAATCTTTCTGCCTTAAGATCATATATTACAATAAAGCATTGCATACTGTACCTGAGACTGTCCTCAGGCTCCTTTTCTAGCAGAGCCTGGGTTAAGACGCCATTTTTCTCTTGGGTAGGGTTTTTCTTTACTGACTTGCAAAATGCCATCATGCATTATGGTAATTATTTCCTTCCTGTTATACATGTACTAAGTATTTTTACGGTATATAATTGTCTATGAAATTGTATAGTACTTCTCATTGTATAAGAGAAAAATTTTCATATATTTGGTTATGTCACTCTTTCCCTTATGACATTTGGAGATTCCTATGTTGTTTGAGAAGGCTTTCTCCATCCCAGATTATTTTTTAAAATTCCTCTAGAGTATAAGATCTTTAACTTTTTCTTCTTAATTCATTTGAAATGTATTTCTGTAATGATGGAAGTCAGAAATTGATTTAGACTTCAAAGGTGAGCTTCTAATTTATTCCCATTCCTTTTTGCTCAGCGTTATAAAGTCTCTAGAACTCATGTAGAAAGAATTATGAAAGAATCTACACTCAAATTAACAAAAAAACAACCACTTTTCCTTTAGTTCCAGTTTTACAGACCTAATAACATAACTCAGATATAGGTGAGACCAAATGCCCTTCTGTAAATAAAACAATTTCCTTTGAACTTCCATTTCAGGGAATTCATTTTCCTCTTTAATTCCTAATAACATGAAATAATATCTTGCTGAGTTACACTTACACAGATCCATCAGGATATTTTTTTCCCCTTTTTTCTGGTCAGGTTAAACTTATAACCCACCTGCCACTTCTATGCCAACTAGAAAAAAATTAAAAGGCTGCTCCTTTTGGATGGATACAGCTCTGTAGTAGGCAGCTTGGCAAGCTCTCAGCATCTTTGCACATATTAGAAAAAGGCTCCACCTCATGACTAAAGCAGCCCCACCTCAGACAAAGATCTTCTCATACCAGCCTCCTCAGCCAGATGCACCAGTGTAATGAACCTGCTTAAACCTATGCTGGAGATCTGCTTAAGGCAAAGCTGTCCATGCCTTCTCCCTCAAATAAGTATGGCAGGACTGATTTACTCTTTGAAGAAAGGTAGAATTTGAACATATTAGAAAAGCAAAAGAGGAAGAAGATATATCAAATATTCTGAGATCTTTCTTCTAAGATACTCAACTCTCTGGAGAGTCCTCAAAATGTAGAGGGCTTCTCTGAGGTAGCCTCATCTTGTTATTTTGTAAAGATTAAATACGGCAACCCTATCCCCTCATTTCAATTCATGTGAGGATTTTTATTCCCTGTGGTTCCTTTCATTCTCCACAGTAAAGTGGCACAGAACATTCTGTTTTTGTTAAATCTTTATTTTTTCTTTTAATTTTCATTTAAAGTGATGCATTTATTTTTGAGGACAGTGTTTCACCATATACTGAAAACTATCATTTCCATGCACTTGAAAATTTATTATTTTCCCACTTTATACTCTATTTTCTAATTCCATTCTTATCTTCCCTCATGATTTTATTTAAATATACATAATTTTGGGCACCCGGGTGGCTCAGTTGGTTGAGCGACTGCCTTCAGCTCAGGTCATGATCCTGGAGTCCCGGAATCGAGTCCAGTGTCAGGCTCCCTGCTTCGCGGGGAGTCTGCTTCTCCCCCTGACCCTCCTCCCTCTCATGCTCTCTTTCTTCTCTCTCAAATAAATAAAAATCTTAAGTATACATGATTTTATTTAAATATATATATTCCTGAAAAATATGTTTTTATGCTATAAATCTTTTTCTTACTTTTATATTCAACAGTTTGAGCTCAATTAATGTGAGTATATGAAAATCTAGTTCATTATTTTAGCTGATCCAGAGACCTATATAATTTATAATATATTATATAAAGGTATAATATATATTTCTATCTAAATATTATAAATATATATTTCCTATATAATACTTTTACTTCTCTATTCTTCAGTATTGGAGTTCTTGTGTTCCTATGCTGCAGACTTTGCTAATTCCCTGTTGTTTTTATCTCCTTAGAGTATTTAGTCTCCTGGGATGGCCTTTCTTAGCATGGTTAGTTTTCTCACTCTAGAGATATAACTTTCCAAACCAAGAAATCATACCTATACAGATATCCTTTGGGGGATATATGCATGAGAAATAGAGAAGGCACACACAATCCATAATACACCTATCCCACCAAAGATCTCTGTTCTCAGCAGCCATGTTTGAATCTACTTTTAAAATTTTCATAACTAGACACTGAATCTTCAATATAGACTCTCAAATTTGCACTCTTGTGTTGTTCATTTCTGGTACTTTTTAAAAATTTAAATTCAATTAACATAATGTGTATTATTCGTTTCAGAGGTAGAGTTCAGTGATTCATCAGTTGTATATAACACCCAGTGCTCAACACATCATGAGCCCTCTTTAACGTCCATCACCCAGTTTCTAGTACTTTCAATCATACTGCCAGAATAACTCTTTTTATCACATATTTTTCCTTTAAGAGACCGGTTATCCTTTTGGTTTTCATCCACCACCCTTCCTGATATTCCCTTGCTGCATTTCAGTTGCTTGCCACTACAAATACTTTTGTGCCTTTGTTAATGATTATCATCCAGCCTGAAAAAAAAATCAATTATACTTTCTTCAGTTTATTGTGCTTCAGATCAGGTAGTGGGAATCATTACTGGCTGCTATCCCATACCTGTCCACTCTGAGCATCAAGATTTGAATTCAGGTACATTACAATTTTATTACCTCAGCATTTGGTACTTTTTGAGGAAAATGAGGCACTGAGTTCTACTTTGTGCTCCCCCAAATTTGACAATTGTGTGATAAAAATGAAATTATGGACACAGATCACTGAAAATAACGTGTTCTAATATAACATATATTTAAAAATATTAAAAACAAAACAATAACCTACTCTCCATTTAAAGGGAAATGAAGATATAAAATCTTCCCTCTTCAGTTTCTCACTTAAGCATCAGAGTAGAAGAGAAGACATACAGAATCAACAAGTAATTTAGCTCCTTCACTAGTTTCTATGGCAACCTTTCTGCATTAAACTAAGAACAAAATGAACTAAAAAAAAAAAATCAGGCTTGCCTTGGCCTTGGTCATTGACACTTTTAGCATTACTTTCTTCAATACAATGTTCAAAGCAATCAAAAACATACTAGTCAAAATGTTGACTCTACATATAAAGACTTTTATAAAATTTAATGTAAGACGGTCAGTATATAGGAAATGGGACAAAAATAAGATTTCCTTTTTAAAAGTCAACTTAAAAAATTATGAACTCTTGCCTGTTGACAATGACTGAAATAAACTAGTCTATAAATTGCCAGTTTGAAAGGGATTTATACAGGCTGGGTCAGTTCCATCTGCTCCTCAGATAAAGTATCTTACATGCTATTCCCCTGGAATTTCTTTGCTGACCCTGAGTCTCTGCAGATGAATGATTTGTCCACGTTGTCCCAATAGAGTCAATAGCAGCCTTATAAACATTTAGAAAAATCCTCTGGGACTCTGATCCTTGAGAGTAAAGGTGCACTTTGAATTGTGGAGTCCTTGTGGTTCTAAAAGAGGGAAGGCAATGCTGTAACACTGGCACTTGATTCTCAGACTACAGAGCTCTAATATGCACAAACACATACATCTGATTCTCCTGTCACAGCGATGCCTATAGTTCTACAGCACAATACCATCTGGGGTCAGTTTCTTCACATGTTGTTTTCCTACTATGTGTATTTTAGCAGATGATATTCTTGCATGGTTTCTGGCATCTCAGTCCAGACCTCTGATAAAATTAGAATTTTTTTAAAGATTTTTTTATTTATTTATTTGACAGAGAGAGACACAGTGAGAGAGGGAACACAAGCAGGGGGAGTGGGAGAGGGAGAAGCAGGCTTCCCGCCGAGCAGGGAGCCCAATGCGGGGCTCGATCCCAGGGCCCCGGGATCATGACCTCAGCCGAAGGCAGCCGCTTAATGACTAAGCCACCCAGGTGCCCCTAAAATTAGAAATTTTTAAGTGAGCACTTTATAGAATCATATGATTTAAGATTTTTTCCTTCACATTTTTATTATTCACTATAGATTTGTTTTTGTCTTTCCATTTGAATTTATTCTTAATATTTGACCACTCTAAGTAAAACTTGGTTGAACACATATTTATCACCAGGCTCCAGGGAAGGAGTTGTGGATAAGTGTCCTTGTCATTAATAGATATATGTGCATGGCTCCAGAGAAAAACACAATTTACACCAGGAATGTCAAGAACATCTTCTAAGAACTGTTATTTTTGAGAAAAAAAATTTTCCGGGGCAGGAGAAATTATCTACTTGAAGAAAGAAATATTTTTGGCAAAAGGAATTTTAGGTGTGAGAGAACAGAAGTGTGAAAGAGATTGGCAGATGCAAGGAACTGGAAAGATTACCAACAAGTGTGCCATACACATGAGAGCAGAGGAAATGAAGTTAAAAAATATGGGAGGTAATGAAACCTATGGGACACTGTAAAACCATATGCAAATATCTGTGATTATCTTTGCATATGATAAAGCTTGCTTGTGTTAGGAGGATGTAATAGAGAGTAACGAGGTGCAAGGTAACAAACATGGAAGTCCTTTCAGTTTTAGTAATTTACGTAAGAATGGACAAGGAACTCAATATATGTAGTAGAAGTAGAAATGAGAAGAGAACAGGAGCTAAGAGATAGTAAGTAGATTGTTTTGATATTTGTAATTTTAGACTTCAGAGTTGCAAAGTTAGTACAGTTCCTGAACACCTTTCAACCAACTTACTCCCAGTGTCAACATTTTATGTAACATCTTACATAATTGGTTACTTAAAATTAAGAAATTAACATTGGTATAACATTTTTAACTAAACTATTGGCTTTATTCCAATTTCTTCAGTTTTTCGACTAATATCCTTTTTCTTGTCCAGAAACTAATTCAGGCTACTTATTGTTACCTTCTATTTCATTTTCTTATCTCCTAGTCACTTCCAATCTATGACAGTTCCTTAGCCTTTTCTTGGATGACATGGGTATTTTTGAAGGCTATTGATCATCTATTTTGAGAGACTTACTCAGTATGGGTTTGTCCAGTGTCTTCTCAATAGACTGATGCTGTGGATTTAAGGGAAGAATATTACAGAGGTAAAGTGCCTTTTGTAGCATCATATGAGGGAATATACAATGTCAGTAGGTCTTATTATTGATGATGCTGATCTTGATCGCTTGGGTAAGGTGGTGTTTGCAAAATTTCTCCACTGTCAAGTTTTTTCCTTTACATTCTATTCATTAAAAATGAGTCTTAGGTACAGTCTTTGTTCAAGATGAAGGAAGTTAAGCTTCATTTCTTAGAATTTGTGGACATATATTAAAACCACTGGAGTATGACCAGAGGGGAAATAATTTGAGGCTTTGCAAGTTTTATCTACTAATTCTATTATAATAATTACTATTCTTGCCTACAATCATTATCACTGTTATATTCTAATAGTGATTATTTCCCTTATATACTTCTATATGTATACACACACACACACATATATAATTTTTTTTAATTTTTTAAAAGTATGCTCTATGCTCAGCATAGAGCTCAATTCAGGGCTTGAGCTCATGACCTGGAATCAAGACCTGAGCCAAGGTCAAGAGTTGGATGCTCAATTGACTGAGCCACCCAGGTTCCCCGTAACTGGCATTAAGAAAGCTATCCCTTTCACTTCATCTATATATTATTCAATAATTTATTTATACCAGAAATGACTCAGGCATATTTATTTTATATTTTATTGAGGTTGTAATCATATACTATGTTACTTGTTTCATAAATTCTTCCAGTTTTGACTACTGGAGCTCTTTCAAATTGGCTTCTGTGTCCTTTTGGCAAGCCTCCATTTATTTTGTAAGTGCAGTGCTACTTTTAGCATAAAAGGTATCCCAGAGTTACTTATTTTCCCTGTTCTTATTTTAGGATCAGCCAAGGAACTCTGTCTTTTATTTCAGAAGGGTATTTAGAAACCCAGATCTGAGTGCTAGGTATGCAATGTCCCTTCAAAGCCATCTCCACAAACAGGTAGGAAATATACACTTGTATGCCAAAACATACATAAAAGTGTATTTGCATCTACCTGGCTATCAGTATGTATGTGTATGTGGTATGTCTTTATATAGTATATATACTCATATTGAGGTCTCAGACTCCGTTTGGTACCAAATAGCTCATTCTAGAATTCTCTTTGTAACTTTTCCCCTGAAAGTGAGAAACCCAACCCTCATCATCTATAGTATATATGTTCAAACCTAGTTATGTATAGTTTCACAATTACTAATGTGTACCCCTCTGAGAAACAAATTTACCAACTAGAATATGGGGTTTGTATTCTCCAAGGTTTTGATTGTATTTGAGGAATGGATAGAAAGAATAATTCTAGGTTCCTGACTTGACTGGCTGGGTACATAGTGAGGCCATTGATAGAATGGAGAATTCATTGCAGGAAAAACAAATGATAGAAGATGGAATTAACTTTAGATATACTTAGTCTGAAATGGCTACAGTTCATCCAAACAGATATGTTCCAAAAAGCATTTGGAAGGGTATGTCCAAAGTCCAGGTAACTGTCTCAATTAGAAATAAACATTTGAAGCCCAGTTGTTTCTAAGATATCCAAATATAGTATATAAAGTCAGAAAAGAATTAATGATAGAACACGATGAACAACAATGTATGTGAAAATTTACTAGCTCTAGAATGGGGATAACAACTGTACCTCTTGAAATACACAATAAAGATTTATGGCATAATCCACATAAAAACTATTACAGAAGTACCGAATACGTATCTTCTAGTACATACATTTAATAAGCCACACTTGGATTCATTATCCATGAATATGGCTTGATGTATAAACTGCTTAGGCTTTCTAATATATTTAAATATTTAGAGGTTATGTTTATATTGATGCTGTAACAAATTACCACAAACTTAGTGATTTAAAACAACACAACTGTACTATATTACAGTCCTGGTTGCCAAAGGTCTAAAATAGATTGGCAGGGTTCTATCATTTCTAGAAGCTCTAGGGAATATTCATTCCTTTGCCTTTTTTCCAATTTCTATAATCTGCCCATATACCTTGACTTGTGGTCCTGCATCACTCCAATTTTGCTTCTATTGTCACATCTTCTTCTGATTATGGCACTCTTGTTTCCCTCTTACAAGGACCCTTATGATTAAATTAGGCCCTTTGTAGAATCTAAAATAATTTCCCATTTTAAGATCCTTAATTTATTCATATTTGCAAAATCCTTTTTTGCTATGTAAGATTATACATTCAAAGGTTTCTGGGATTGGGATGTGGATAGTTTCATGTGGGTGAGGGCATTATTCTACCTACCACATGGGCATTAGAATTTGTAATATACATAGGAGAAGGATGATATAGGGAACACCAACACCCTAGGAAAGTTTTATGTGGGCCAGGCAGTCATGTAGTATCTATCACTTCTGCTCATATTCCAAAAGCCAGAACTCAGTCACATGCCTACATTTAATTGTAAGGCTAGAGAATTTAGACCAGCTATGTATTCAGCAGCAAGAAACATTGAGTTTGGTGAACAGATATCTGATTTCTACCAGTCAACAGGTTTACAAATAAAAGAACAGTCAGCATCTAGTGAATACTAGCTTAGTCTATTAAAAAAAAAAAAAGACTAATTCTAAATTGCACAGTTATGAGCTGAAGCAGTTAGCTGAAGGATAAACAGCTCTAAGATCACCATAAGATATACGGTATTTTTACATTTACTATTAATTCCCAACATAAGGGTGGCATAAGCTTACACAACAATTCTGATGGACTCTAATAAAGGAAATAATCACTTTGTGGGGTATTTTATAGAATCTGATTTTAAAGAATATTTGCAGATATATTCTATTATATTTACATGTTGGATGACAATCCATGAAATCCATGTGCTTGCTTAGTATAGAAAAACAGCTACCTATTTAATTCAATTACACATTTGGTGAAAACTTTGTATTAGAATTATTGTTGTTTCAGTAAGAATTGTTTATATTTGTAGTCACCAAATGTGCTAAAATTATCTAAGCTGGGAAATTTTTGTTATCCTAAAAATTCATGATTAGGTCTAACATTCTACAAATCTGATTATTTCTCTACATCATTTCACACCAGCAATGGCTCAAGAAGACATCCTAGGACTCATGAAACAATGGTCATCCAAACCCTAATCATTTTTATAGGGCACTTTGTAAATCATTTCCAGGAGAGAAAGCACTTTGCTCTTTGACAGCGGTGTCTCTGTTGTTCAGAACCATGGAACTGAACCTAAATAACTATCATGACACGTTATATTTGCTCTCAGTCTTATAAATATGTTCTTAGAATCAAGATTTACAGAGATTTAAATTCAACAGAAGAGGATTTTGTAATCAGGCAGAATTAGGATACTACAGTCATATTTAAAAATGTATGTAACCAATGTCTATGACACCAATCTTTCCCCTGCTAATATAGCAACATCTGACAGTTTATTAAGAAGAAAACCAAGAAATCAACCCCAGTAGCATGGAGTGAATTAATTTGATATTTAAATGCATTACAGAATGATACTAATCCAATTATATGGAACAAAGTTTAAAAGAGAAAAATGACTGCCAGGATTGCCACAATGTGTGGAAGATAAGAGAAAATAGTCTTTAAAGAGCATTTCTCTTTGCAATTAGTTAAAGAAAAAACTTAAACCTCAAATGATCACATGAAAGCATGAAGTTTCCACTTTCCTCTGGTTTTATAAAAGAACTTGTAAAAATTACAATAATTTATTAAGGTTATTTCAAGCATTGCTCCATGCTTTTCCTTCCATCTCTTTGCTTCTTCTCACTCATCATTTATATGCATAATTCCCCCTCATATGGCATTTGTTTTCATCATATGTGGTGCTGTAATAGTAAATATTTTCTCCTCATGTGTTAACTGTGTGTCAGTTTAAAATTACTGTAATCCCAAGAAAATTCACTGGGATAGTCTTTTATCCTACAATTATGAAATGTTCCATTATAGATGCCAAATTTATATTATAATAAAAAGAAAATGAGGCCAAAAAGGCAATTCTGCCATTAGATTCCAAAACTGGGTTTTAAAATGTTTCATCAGCAGTGGTGAGCATTCTAGCAGCACTTTGGGCCTTGTATTTCACTATAAGGTAAGGAATATAGATAAAACATCCCCTTCAAATTGTTGGTGAGTTTTTAGAAATCATTTAGAGAGTGCAATAATTCAAATGGGAGAAATAACACAGATGCATTGTTTTACTTATTTATTGGTACATACCCAAGCAACAACATTTTAGGCAATTAAATAGATTTTCACCAACAAAGTCGCAGCCTCAATAAATTCAGAATTTAACGCTCCATACTGTGTGGAAATGAGAGAATCAACTTAGGTGTATACATATGGTCAAAATCTATTTTCAGATGTTTTGCACTATTCTTCATTTTCACTGTTAGCAACATCCCAAGCAGAAAATTCTGATGTGGGTGTCAAGTAATTGATACTAAATGGAAAGGGTTGTTCTGGGCTTTAAGAACTCCAAGTTAGAAGATACAGGTTACGTGATATAATATGTGGTAAACTCCAATAATAGGTTATACTCATGAAATTCCATGCAAGAATTTGACAGATGTGCCTGCTCTGGCATTAGAATATACCTATATATAGACAGATATAGATAGATATAGAATATATATAGATTTCTCTATAGACTATATATAAAACTATATATATAGTTCCGCTATCTATCTATCTATATAGACAGTCTCCCGTCTATATGGAATAAATCCACCTGAGTGGGGAAAAAATGATTCTGCTTATAGTGTAAAATTTGGCAAATTGCTTAACTCCTTCAGTCTAATAATCCACATAAAGTTCCTACAACTGTCCGTGGCTCATAGTAGCTATTCAGAAAACATGACTATTGTGCTTATACTTCTGTTAGATATTACCACGCTTGTTCTTTTACTACCAAAATTGGTTGAGGGAGTGAATACCATGAGGCACCCACATGTAAAACTTGATTGATGAACACATTCTACACTAGCCCCATTGTGTAATAGCAGTCCTACCTTCTTCTGATGTTCAGGATCAGTTATATCTATTATAGTGATTTCTCTTTTTGCCTGTTTGCCCCTTGGCCCAAAAATCCCAAAATAAGCTAAGAGCAGACATGTCTTATAATGTAATTACCCTCTTTCTGTAACCCCTAGCATAATTACTCCCCCTCTGGGAATCAGATCTTTAAATCTGCAAAGTTCTAAACTGTGGGAATAGGAAGTACAAATTCCTCAAGTGAGTCAGTAGGAGTGATAGCAAATGGACCCCTTGTACTTTTTTTTTTAAGATTTTATTTATTTATTTATTTATTTTTGTCAGAGAGAGAAAGCACAAGCAGGGGGAGTGGCAGGCAGAGCAGGTAGGGGAGAAGCGGGCTCCCTGCCAAGCAAGGAGCCCGATGTGGGACTCAATCCCAGGATCCCGGGAACATGACCCGAGCTGAAGGCAGATGCTTAACCGACTGAGCCACCCAGGTGTCCCAGACCTTGTACTTCTATCCCTTGCTTCACAGACCTATATATTCTCCTTACTGTGGGCATAGTGCCATACAAAGAACTTAAAGTGAATAATGCATCATGGAGGAGTCACTCCATCTTTGTGAGATATTTTTCAGCTGATATTTTAGATGTGCCTTCAGCAGGGCATTCCTATACTATATTAGACCATAATCATGACACCTACTCTTTTACCTCCTCCTGCTGTAAACTGGTCTGACATGATGTTAAATGTAATTCCTCACCAGTGAATCAAGTCATAAGTTCTCAGATACTGGTGTTGGCTTGCGAAAATCCTGAAGGCAGATAAGAAAGCCCATACCCAGAATATTTATCTGTTCTTAGAATAATCACTGGTCCTTCCAAGATAAAGAAGATCAATGTTCTTTACTTGCCATCATAGCTGGTTTGTTTCCTTGAGAAATGGTGCCATAGTAGAGACTCAGCAATGGCCTCCGCTCTTGACAGGTTGATCATTCTGTATTGGCAGTAGGTACATCAGTTGTTGTCCATGCACAGCTTCCATCTCTGACACAATGGCCAATTAGTTTCTATGCTCATCATGTTAACATTTGGGTGTTTAAGAACAAAGACTACCTAAGGCCAACTGGTAGAGTTATTGTGTGCTTGGTTGTTGAAGTTTCCCTTAATGGTCTTTATAATGTTATATGAAGGTCTTCATACTTTGTACCTACTCCCAAATATATATCTACATCTTTCTATTCTAGATTTTGATCTCTATTTCCTCCTTCTAGGCCTCTGACCACCAGGAAAGTGATTTTCCATAGCCTGTGTGTGTGTGTGTGTGTGTATATATATACATACACACACACACACACACACTGAGGTTTGTTTTATTTATTAGAGATATGTGTGTGAGAGTGTGTGTGTGTGTTTACTATATATAGGTTATTTCAGGTCTCTTCTCTTACCACGTGAAATGAATAACTAAGTGCATGGCATGAAGTTCTGCTCATCAGGCCTATCCTTTTTCATTGTCTTTCCAGACCATCCCTGAATTGAGCTAAATTGCATCTGCCATCATTTTCATCTTGAACTCACATAATGAAGTCACATTACAAATCATAGCATAGGTGGTAGCTAAGAGATGAGCATTGGTATAACAGTTGTGATGACTCAGTAGTTGGGGGTCAATACCCAGGCATATTATTGTTCTTTTGGTTTACTCAGGCCAAATATTGGATATAGAAATTCCATTTTCAGGGCGCCTGGGTGGCTCAGTTGGTTAAGTAACTGCCTTCAGCTCGGGTCATGATCTCAGAGTCCTGGGATCGAGCCCTGCATCAGGTTCCCTGCTCAGCAGGAGGCCTGCTTCTCCCTCTCCCGCTCCCCCTGCTTGTGTTCCCTCTCTCGCTGTGTCTCTCCCTGTCAAATAAATAAATAAAATCTTAAAAAAAAAAGAAATTCCATCTTACAGTGAGCCATTTCTGGACCCATCCAACCTTATTAATATGTAGATTTTAGAGAGCCCATTTCATGAAAGGTAGTTGTCACAGCACTGTCACTTAACCCAGAAGTACACCAAGATGGTATGACCTGCTTTCAAAACCCCATATTCTGCAGTATGTTCTCCCACTGAAACTTGTCGAATTTTCACAAAGCACCTTTTCCCACAATTGATAGCTTGTATCTACCACAGCGCTCTTTAACTGAGCTCTACTCACTGCTGGAAGCTTTTTGTATCATGCAGCATGATTTGGAGCAATTTCCCCAGTTGTGGAATATGCTGCTTCAAAACTCCAAAGAGGCCTTGCTGGTATTGTGCTTTCTTCTTCATAGTGGGAAGTACAAGATGAAAAATTTGTTTTTTACTTCAGACGGAATATCCTGACAGGCCAATCATCTGGACTCCTAAGTATTTTACAGATGTGGCAAACCAGAAACTTCACAGAATTTACCTCCCAGTATTAGGAGTATGTACATGTTAACAAGACCTCCAATGTTGTTGGTCATCTATGTGTGCTATATGTTTTTGCTCACCGGGACTACTTGGCATGATGTTCTGATATATGCTGCAGGATGTCAAGAAGTTCAGATCTATTCATACTATATTATGAATGGGCATTGCAGCCCCACTTTAAGCTATGAGTTAGTTGAGTTTGAGGTAGTCTACTGCTATTCTCTAGTATCCACTTTTGTGCACAAACTTATGAACTTAATTGGAAAATGACAGGAGACCAGCATCCACACATCCTTTAGATATTTAAAAGTAGTGCTAACTTCCAAATTTTTCAGCATATGATGCTCCTTTTGTTTTACTATCTCATCTGAGGGAGGGGGCAATTCCAGAAACTTTCACTTGGCTTTTCTCATTATGATTATTCTGAGCCCATACACAAAGAACCTAATGTGGAGTTTTACTAAATACCATTCATGTTTATTCCAGTTACGTATTAAGAGACCAGGGAAATAACCATCATGTAGATCCATCCACAGACCCACATCCATTTAATGAGCTAGCTCCCATAAGGCCTCAATCATAAAGGAAGCCATGAGAATGCTTTGGGTTTTTGGGAGTCAGTGTCAACTTGAACTTTGTTTCCAACAATCTTCACAATACCTCTCACTAATGTACAATTGTGAAAGCAAATGAGCATAGGATTTTTGGGGCAAGGACTAGGAGAGTCACCACCATGTATACTAACCATGGTGTTGCAGAGTCTTTTCTCCTCAGAACCAAGCCTATCGAATAGTCAAGGGGCTCTAATTTAACCCGGCTCAGGTCTAGAAGCTGTAAGGGACTGTGACCTTACCGAGGCAAGTTCTAGTAATCTCTTGGTTGCTTATCCTTGGTTTCCTTTGATGGTATAAATCGAGCAGTACTCTTTTTAACTGCTCATCTATCTTTCCTCTTGTTTTGACTAATATTCTACTAAGTTGCTGATGCCCTACGTCTTCTTGACTTCTGCATGGAAATTTATATATATATGTGTGTAATTTATATATTTATACATACATACATTAAAATTTATACATATATATTTTAAACTTGTTTTCTTTTCTACAGTGACTTGAAAGCTGCATGGCTAAGGTGTTGACAAAACTTGTCTCTTCAATCTTACAGAAACTGTGGATAAAATGGCTTACTCCCAGCCGCTGTGCTCTCACCAATCTAGTCTCATGCTTAGCACTAACCTTATACTAGTGTTTTTCTTCGTCCATCCTGACACTCAGTTCTTACTACATTCTACAATATAGTCTTCTATGATTGATGGAAATATTGTGTTTTGTTAATCTATATATGTTGGAGACAATGTTTCTCATGTTTCTGTTGCCTTGGAAGAAAAGAAACTTCTGGGTATTTAAGCTATACTTCTGTAAAGATAGCTCCACTTTGTATTACATCAAAATTTTTGTAGATAATATTCTCACACACATTTTAAGTCACCATGTATCTTGTTATCCTTATAGTGTATTTTATAAGTTCATTAAGTTACTTGACATCCTTATAACCATTTAGTTGCAGTGTCTCCCAGACAATTCCATGATCCGAAAATGGACCATAATCTTGAACTATGCTCAACCGCAGCTGTTAACCTATAAAAATTCATGACGTCTTCTATAAATCCTCTGAAAATACTTCTTATAATTTTGTATAAATACATATGTATCTATGGACATCTATATATACATACATATATTTATATGTACGTATAAGTAGTATTAACGTGTGTGTGTGTGTGTGTATACATATATATAATTTTCTACTAGAAAGTTTAATTCTGTCTTATACCTAAAACTCCAGAAGCTTGATCTGGATCTTAATAAGACAATTAGATTAGTCCTATTCATAATCTTAATCAATGTATTTGATCCCAAAAATTAAAATTTACAAATTGTTTTAATCTGAGTGTTTAACATTGGAAGACACTGAGAAAGTAGAGACAAAAACCATTTAACCAACCAAAATAGACTTTTTGTTTGATCTAATTCATCATGGGTATTCAAGAGGAAAATGAATAAGAGCATTTTATTACATAAATTGGAGTAACTTAAATTAGAAACTCCTCAAATACGTTCCAACACAGATGGTAAGGCAGTTACCAATATTGTCCCACTAATTTCCACAGAATTTTCATTTACTTACAAATGCCTTTAATAAAAGCAAGTGAAATTAAATCAGTAGTAATAATCCCTAGACCCCATGTATTACTGTTGCACATTTCCTGAGAACTTGATCAATTACCTATCCTTCCACGAAACTTCAAATTCTTCCTTTTTACTGGTTTCTTCACTTATTAAGCTCTTCCCACCTCTTAACAACCACCAAATTCTCCACCTTTTCATAGCAAACCTTCTAGAAATAATCATAAGCACCCTTTATTTCCTTTCACTTATTCACTGTTCAACCCTTTCAAATGTTGTTTTCATACCAGCACTAAAACCGAAGCTTCATTATGACAGCTCAGTTTGCCTATCTAAATATCATAGTGGGACCTCAAATTTATTATAGTTCACAGAATGCTTTCCCAAACAAACCCCTGCAATTATTCTTTTCCAAGTTTTTCACTTAAAAAAAAATAAGAGTAGCATTAACATCTCCTGAATGTTTATGTTCAACTGTTAGATACATCGCTGATTTATCTTTCCACTCCTTTTCCCACTCCCATTGTCAGTAGCATGATTTTTTCTTATCATAGATAATTTCAGCAATTCTGTGTATTCACTTCCTATTGGTGTTGTAACAAGTTACCACAAAACTGCACATATTTCTTACAGTTTGGAGGTCAGAAGTATGAAATGGATCCCACTGGGCTAAAACAAGGTGTTGGCAGGACTACATACCTTTTCGGAGGCTCTCAGGGAGACTCAGTTTTCTTGTCTTTTCCAGCTTTTAGAGGCTGCCAACATTACTTGGCCAAGGCACACAGTCAATCTTCAAAACCAACAATAGCAGACAAAACTTTTCTCATACGGCCACACTCTGACTCTTCTGCGCCCTCTCCCATTTTTTTTAAAGGACCCTGTGATTACATTGGAACCACCTGGATAATCCAGCGTGCTGCTTCTATTTTAAGATCAGTTGATTAGCAATCTTAATTCCATCTGCTACTTTAATTTCCTTTACCATGTAAACTAAGAACCCACAGGTTCTGGGGATTAGGATGTAGGGGTTCTATTAGTCTACCTACCACATCCTGCAATAAACATTGACATACATACCTTTTTTTTTTTTTCTGCAGTAGAGCAAGAACAGTATTTAATTTATATTTGCAGAAGTAGACTTCCTGGGTTAAAGTATATACATATTCTTTTGTTATGCCAAAATAATCTTCCAGCATGTCTTGGTGTGTACTCTAATTATTAGAATAAAAACAACTGTTCTCTAAACATTTGCTAGAGTGGATGTATTATTAGTGTTCTGCGGAAATTCCCTTTACTGTTACACATTCCAACTGGGGTAGGGGGGAGTTGGAGCCTACAACCGATAACGGACAAAAGGTCTCATAGTAGAAAAGACTGCTGCAGTTGGTGCTCTCAGCTCCTCGTAGAGCTGGGCTGAGGCTAGTCTCCTTATCCTCTGCAATCATTGCCTTCTTCCATAGCTTCTCAAACCGTATCCTCCTTCCTTCACTTCTCATCTCTTAAGAGCCCTCTCTTAAGAAATCACTAGAACAGAAATTCTCGATCTCAAGTTGTGCTTTCAGAGAAGCATTCCTAAGACATTTACTGATGCTAAGAATGATCAAGCTTTTTGTGACAGATATGACTGGTGAAATGCTTATTTATGTTTAAAACACTTTTAAATGTCACGTGGCCGTCTGTGTTTCTCTTTCAGCAAATTGCTTTACTACTTTGATCAACTGATTTATTCAAATTTTCCTTATTAACTAGTAACATTTACGTTAAAGATATGTTTGTTAGTAATAAGAGTTTCAAAATGATTGAATTCCCACTTGCTTTTTCATTTCATTTATGAATAAATTTTCAGGGGTTTCTTTAGTGATTGTATTTTAACAAACTAGTTAAAAATAAGATTGCATTGTATTACTGTAGGTAATAATCATCTTGTAGTGATTTTTTTGAATTTACTTAATAGTTGTAATAATATTTTTTGTATTCCTAAGGATATACATCATATAATCTTTGAAATAATTTTACATTTATCTTTCCTATCTCAATGTTTTTATTTTATTTTCTTGCCTAATTGCCCTGGCTAGAATTTCCCATACAATGACAACTATAAATGGCAAGAGTGGACATCCTTAACTTGTTCATGATCTGAGAATGAAAACACTGTTTCTAAATTAAATATGATATTAACATAGGTTTTTTTATTTATGCTCTTTATCAGATTGAGAAAGTTACCTTCTATTCATTCTTTTGCTTTGTTCTTATCATAAAGGGGTGTCAGATTTTGTCAAATACTAATTAATTTCTAGGGCGGAGCAAGATGGTGGAGGAGTAGGAGACCTGGATTTCGTCTGGTCTCAGGAATTCAGCTGAATAGGGATCAAACCATTCTGAACAACTACGAACTCAACAGGAGGTCAAAGAAAAGAATAGCAACAAATCTCTGAACAGAAAAGTGACCACTTTCTGGAAGGTAGGATGTGTGGAGAAGTGAATCCCAGGTGATATTCCGGAGGATAGACGGTGGGGGAGGGGGCCTCCGTCGGCCGCTTCTGGCAAGTGCTAGAGCCGCGGAGCACAAAATCGGAACTTTTAGAAGCCGGCTCCGCTGAGGGACGTCACTCCAGTGGCTAAGCTGGGGGTGGAACCCTCGCGGGACAGTGTGGTCTCAGGACCCTCAGGGTCACAGAAAGACCGGGGGTGCCTGAGTGCGGCAGAGCTCCCAGGTATCGGAGCAGGGAAGCCGGCTGCAGAGACAGAGCCGAGGCGCGGGCTCTCAGCTCGGGGTTGCCATAAACTGTGATCCGCGGCCCAGTTGGGCCACTGCTCCTCCAGCAGGGACCCAACAAGCGGCAGAGCCGGGGACACTCCCCTTTCTCCCCCGGGAGGAGCGGCACGGGAGCGCACTGCAGGGATCTGCTGGGTTTGGAGACTCCACACGGGGTCGGATGCCAGAGATAGAAATGCTCGGTCACAGGCCGGGTGAGTACGGAGTGGGGCCGGAGACCGGGGAGACAGGAGTGACTGCTTTTCTCTGGGGGCTCATTGAGGAGCGGGGCCCCAAGTTCTCGGCTCCCCAGGAGTGGAGATTGGGAGGCCGCCATTTTCACTCTCGTCCTCCAAAGCTGTACACTGAGAGCTTGCCGGGAACAAAAGCTCCTGAAAGGAAATCCGAGCAGGTTGCTTAGCCCCAATGGACAAGGGTGGGGCAATTCCGCCTCCGGCAAAGACATTTGTAAACCACAGCAACAGGCCCCTCCCCCAGGGCACCTGGGTGGCTCAGATGGTTAAGCGTCTGCCTTCGGCTCAGGTCATGATCCCAGAGTCCTGGGATCGAGTCCCGCAACGGGCTCCCTGCTCCTTGGGAGCCTGCTTCTCCCTCTGCCTCTCTCTCGCTCTCTCTCTCTCTCTGTGTCTCTCATGAATAAATAAATAAAATCTTAAAAAAAAAAAAAACAGGCCCCTCCCCCAGAAGATCAGCCCAAACAGCCAGCAAGCCAAGACCAAGTTTACCAATCAAGGGGAACGGGGGAACTCCAGCACTAGGGGAATACTGCACATAGAATTCAGGGCTTTTTTACCATGATTCATTAGTTTTTCAAAGTTATTTTTTTAACTGTTTTCTTTCTTTTTTTGAATTTTTCTTTTACCCTTTTTCAACCAACATCTTATCAATCTCTTTTTTAAAAAACCATTTTTCATTTTTCATTTTTAGAGTCATATTTTATCTCTTCATAGTAGTTACCCTTATTTTGGGCATATATATATAAATTTTTCTCTCTTTAAAATTTTGAGATACAGTTTCTTCTAACAGATCACAATATACCCTAAATCACTAGTATATGGCTTTGTTCTAGTGTCCTGACTGATCACATTCTCTCCCTTTTTTTCTTTTTTTTAAATCTTCTTCTTTCTTTTTTTCAAACAACTTCTTATCAATTCCTTTTATAAAATCTTTTATAATTTTCATCTTTACAGTCATCTTCCATCCCTTTATTGTATCAACCCTCATTTTGTACATATATAAGTCTTTCTTCCTTTAAAATTTTAGGAGGCACTTTCTTCTAACAGACCAAAATACGCCCAAAATCTAGTGTGTGGCACTGATCTATTCACGAGCCTGATCATATTTGATCATATTCTGTTTTGTTTTCTTCTGTTTTTGTTTATTTTTATCTTTTTCATTTTCTTTTTTTCTCTTTCTTTTTTCTTTCTTTCCCTTTCTTTTCCCCTGGTTTCAGGTCTTTTCCGATTTCTATAGAGTATATTTGCTGGGGATGTTGTTAACCTGTTAGCATTTTGTTCTCTCATTCATCTATTCTCCTCTGGACAAAATGACAAGATGAAAGAAATCACCTCAGCAAAAAGAACAAGAGGTAGTACTGTCTGCCAGGGACCTACTCAGTACGGACAACAGTACGATGTCAGACCTAGAGTTCAGAATCATGACTTTAAAGATACTAGCTGGGCTTGAAAAAAGAAACGCTTTCTGGAGAAATAAAAGAACTAAAATCTAACCAAGTCGAAATCAAAAAGGCTATTAATGAGGTGCAATGAAAAATGGGGGCACTAACTGCTAGGATAAATGAGGCAGAAGAGAGAATCAGCGATATAGAAGACTAAATGATGGAAAATAAAGAGGCTGAGAAAAAGAGAGATAAACAACTACAGGATCACAAGGGCAGAATTCGAGAGATAAGTGATACCATAAGACAAAACAACGTTAGAATAATTGAATCCCAGAAGAAGAAGAGAGAGAGGGGCAGAAGGTATATTGGAGCAAATTATAGCAGAGAACGTCCCTAATGTGGGGAAGGAAACAGGCATCAAAATCCAGGAGGCACAGAAAACCCCTCTCAAAATCAATAAAAATAGGTCAAGACCCCGACATCTAATAGTAAAACTTATGAGTCTCAGAGACAAAGAGAAAATCCTGAAAGCAGCTCGGGACAAGAGATCTGTAACCTACAATGGTAGAAACATTAGATTGGCAACAGACCTATCCACAGAGACCTGGCAGGCCAGAAAGGACTGGCATGATATCTTCAGAGCACTAAATGAGAAAAATATGCAGCCAAGAATACTATATCCAGCTAGGCTGTCATTGAAAATAGAAGGAGAGATAAACAGCTTCTAGGACAAACAAAAACTAAGGGAATTTGCAAACACGAAACCAGCCCTCCAAGAAATATTGAAAGGAGTCCTCTAAGCAAAGGGAGAGCCTAAAAGCAGCATAGATCAGAAAGGAAAACAGACAATATACAGTAACAGTCACCTTACAGGCAATACAATGGCACTAAATTCATATCTTTCAATAGTTACCCTGAATGTAAATGGGCTAAATGCCCCATTCAAAAGACACAGGCTATCAGATTGGATTAAAAAACAAGACCCATCAATATGCTGTCTGCAAGAGACTCATTTTAGACCCAAAGACACCCCCAGATTGAAAGTGAGGGGTTGGAAAACCATTTACCATGCTAATGGACACCAAAAGAAAGCTGGGGTGGCAATCCTTATATCAAACAAATAAGATTTTAAAAAAAAGACTATAATAAGAGATGAAGAAGGACACTATATCCTATCTAAAGAGTCTATCCAACAAGAAGATCTAACAATTGTAAATATCTATGCCCCTAACATGGGAGCAGCCAATTATATAAGCCAATTAATAACAAAAGCAAAGAAACACATTGACAACAATATAATAATAGTAAGGGACTTTAACACCCCCCTGACTGAAATGGACAGATCACCTAAGCAAAAGATCAACAAGGAAATAAAGACTTTAAATGAAAGAATGGACCAAATGGACTTCACAGACATATTCAGAACATCCCATTCCAAAGCAACGGAATACACATTCTTCTCTAGTGCCCATGGAACGTTCTCCAGAATTGATCACATCCTAGGTCACAAATCAGGTCTCAACTGGTACCAAAAGATTGGAATTATTCCCTGCATATTTTCAGACCACAATGCTTTGAAACTAGAACTCAATCACAAGAGAAAAGTCGGAAAGAACTCAAATACATGGAGGCTAAAGAACATCCTACTAAAGAATGAATGGGTCAACAAGGAAATTAAAGAAGAATTAAAAAAATTCATGGAAACCAGTGAAAATGAAAACACAACTGTTCAAAATCTTTGGGATACAGCAAAGGCAGTCCTAAGAGGAAAGTATATAGCAATATAAGCCTTTCTCAAGAAAGAAGAAAGGTCTCAAATACACAACCTAACCCTACACCTAAAGGAGCTGGAGAAAAAACAGCAAATAAAGCCTAAACCCAGCAGAAGAAGAGAAATCATAAAGATCAGAGCAGAAATCAATGAAATAGAAACCAAAAGAACAGAAGAACAGATCAACGAAACTAGGAGCTGGTTCTATGAAAGAATTAACAAGATTGATAAACCCCTGGCCAGACTTATCAAAAAGAAAAATGACCCAAATCAACAAAATCATGAATGAAAGAAGAGAGATCACAACCAACACCAAAGAAATACAAACAATTAGAAGAACATGTTATGAGCAACTCTATGCCAGCAAATTAGATAACCTGGAAGAAATGGGTGCATTCGTAGAGATGTATCAACTACCAAAATTGAACCAGGAAGAAATAGAAAACCTGAACAGACCTATTCTGAATACCTGAAATTTCAGACCTAATCTGAAAACCTGAATATTCAGGAGAATACCTATTCTCCTGAAACTGTTCCAAAAAATAGAAATGGAAGGAAAACTTCCAAACTCATTTTATGAGGCCACCATTACCTTGATCCCAAACCAGACAAAGACCCCATCAAAAAGGAGAATTACAGACCAATATCCTGATGAAATGGATGCAAAAATTCTCACCAAAATACTAGCCAATAGGATCCAAAAGTACATTAAAAGGATTATTCACCATGACCAAGTGGGATTTATCCCTAGGCTGCAAGGTTGGTTCAACATCCGCAAATCAATCAACGTGATACAATACATTACCAAAGGAAAGAACAAGAAACATATGATCCTCTCAATAGATGCAGAAAAAGCATTTGACAAAGTACAGCATCCTTTCTTGATCAAAACTCTTCAGAGTATAAGGATACAGGGTACATACCTCAATATCATAAAAGCCATCTACGAAAAACCTACAGCAAATATCATTCTCAATGGGGAAAGCTGAGAGCTTTTCCCCTAAGGTCAGGAACATGGCAGGGATGTCCACTATCACCACTGCTAGTCAACATAGTATTAGAAGTCCTAGCCACAGCAATCAGACAACAAAAAGAAATCAAAGGCATCCAAATTGGCAAAGAAGAAGTCAAACTCTCACTCTTTGCAGATGATCTGATACTGTATGTGGAAAACCCAAAAGACTCCACCCCAAAACTGCTAGAACTCATACAGGAATTCAATAAAGTGGCAGGATATAAAATCAATGCACAGAAATCAGTGGCATTCCTATACACCAACAACAAGACAGAAGAGAGACAATTCAAGGAGTCGATCCCATTTACAATTGCACCCAAAACGATAAGATACCTAGGAATAAATTTAACCAAAGAGGCAAAGGATCTGTACTCAGAAAACTATAAAATACTCATGAAAGAAATTGAAGAAGACACAAAGAAATGGAAAAACGTTCCATGCTCATGGATTGGGAGAAAAAACATTGTGAAGTTGTCAAGGCTACCTAGAGCAATCTACACATTCAATGCAATCCTCATCAAAATACCATCCACTTTTTCCAAAGAAATGGAACAAATAATCCTAAAATTTGTATGGAGCCAGAAGAGACCCCGAATAGCCAGAGGAATATTGAAAAAGAAAAGCAAAGCTGGCGGCATCACAATTCCGGACTTCCAGCTCTATTACAAAGCTGTCATCATCAAGACAGGATGGTACTGGCACAAAAACAGACACATAGATCAATGGAACAGAACAGAGAGCCCAGAAATGGACCCTCAACTCTATGGTCAACTAATCTTCGACAAAGCAGGAAAGAATGTCCAATGGAAAAAAAGACAGTCTCTTCAACAAATGATGTTGGGAAAATTGGACAGCCACATGCAGAAGAATGAAACTGGACCATTTCCTTACACCACACACAAAAATAGACTCCAAATGGTTGAAAGACCTAAACGTGAGACAGGGGTCCATCAAAATCCTAAAGGAGAACACAGGTAGCAACCTCTTCGACCTCAGCCGCAGCAACTTCTTCCTAGAAACATCGCCAAAGGCAAGGGAAGCCAGGGCAAAAATGAACTATTGGGATTTCATCAAGATAAAAAGCTTTTGCACAGCAAAAGAAACAGTCCACAAAACCAAAAGACAACCGACAGAATGGGAGAAAATATTTGCAAATGACATATCAGATAAAGGGCTAGTATCCAAAATCTATAAAGAACTTATCAAACCCAACACCCAAAGAACAAATGATCCAATGAAGAAATGGGCAGAAGACATGAACAGACATTTTTCCAAAGAAGACATCGAAATGGCCAATAGACACATGAAAAAGTGCTCAACATCGCTCAGCATCAGGGAAATCCAAATCAAAACCTCCATGAGATACCACCTCACACCCGTCAGAATGGCTAAAATTAACAAGTCAGGAAACGACAGATGTTGGCGGGGATGCGGAGAAAGGGGAACCCTCCTACACTGTTGGTGGGAATGCAAGCTGGTGAAACCACTCTGGAAAACAGTATGAAGGTTCCTCAAACAGTTGAAAATAGAGCTACCATACGATCCAGCAATTGCACTACTGGGTATTTACCACAAAGATACAAATGTAGGGATCCGAAGGGGTACGTGCACCCCAATGTTTATAGCAGCAATGTCCACAATAGCCAAACTGTGGAAAGAGCCAAGATGTCCATCGACAGATGAATGGATAAAGAAGAGGTGGTATATATACACAATGGAATATTATGCAGCCATCAAATGAATGAGATCTTGCCATTTGCAATGACGTGGATGGAACTGGAGGGTGTTATGCTGAGTCAAATAAGTCAATCAGAGAAAGACATGTATCATATGACCTCGCTGATATGAGGAATTCTTAATCTCAGGAAACAAACTGAGGGTTGCTGGAGTGGTCAGGGGTGGGAGGGATGGGGTGGCTGGGTGATAGACATTGGGGAGGGTATGAGCTATGGTGAGCGCTGTGAATTGTGTAAGAATGTTGAATCACAGACCTGTACTTCTGAAACAAATAATGTAATATATGTTAAGAAAAAAAAAAGAAGAAGAAGATAGCAGGAGGGGAAGAATGAGGGGAGTAAGTTGGAGGGGGAGATGAACCATGAGAGATGATGGACTCTGAGAAACAATCTGAGGGTTCTAGAGGGAAGAGGGGTGGAGGGATGGGTTAGCCTGGTGATGGGTATTAAAGAGGGCACGTTTTGTGTGGAGCACTGGTTGTTATGCACACACAATGAATCATGGAACATTACATCAAAAACTAATGATGTAATGTATGGTGATTAACATAACAATAAAAAAATTAAAAAAAGAAAAAATATTTTGTCAAATACTTTTTCTGTATATATTTGAGATGATCATGAGATTTTATGTTTTATTCTGTAGATATGATATATGAATTCAGAAATATGAATTTATTTTGAACGTTGACCCTACTTTCCTTTCCTGGGATGTATCTCACTTGGTCATAGTACAGTATGTATATTTTTTTTTATGTTGGTGGGTTTGGTTTGTTAGTATCTTGTTCCTAATTTTTATATTTATATTCATAAAATATTAACCAGTAATTTTATTTTCTTATGACATCTTTATCTGCTTTGGGTATCAAGGTAATACTGTCCTCATGGCATTAGTTAGAAAGTGTTCTCCTATTTTTGGAAGACTTTGTGAAGAATTGGTATGAATATTTTTTTAATATTTGGTAGGCTACACCAATAAAGCTTTCTATTAGTTTGAAAAAAAAAATTACTAATTTAATTGTTGAACTTATTATTGGCCTATTGAGGTTTTCTATTTCTCCCTGAGTTGGTAGTTGATACCTTTTTAAGAATTTGTCTTTCAACATTTTTACTATGAAGTATCTGTGTATGAATATCTTTTTGTTTATACTGCTTGGAGTTTGTTGAACTTTGGGATGTGTAGATTAATACTTGTCACCAAATTTGTGAAGTTTTCAGGTATGATTTTTCAGAAATTTTTCTTTTCTTTTCTCTCTCCTCGTACTCATATTACGTGTATCTTAATTTGCTTAATGTTTCTCTCCTCTGAGAATCTGTTCATTTTTCTTTACTCTTTTTCTCTTTCTCTGGACTGCGTAATTTCTATTGATCAGTCTTCACATTTGCTGATTTTTAATTCTGCTAGTTTAAATCTACTGTTGAGACTGTATTGAATTTTCATTGACTTATTTTACTTTATTTTGAGAGGGGGGAGGGGCAGAGGGCGAGAGAGAAACTTAAGCCGGCTCCACTCCCAGTGCAGAGCCCAATGCAGGGCTCAATCTTACGACCCTGAGATCATGACCTGAGCTGAAATCAAGAGTCAAATACTTAACTGACTGAGCCACCCAGGTGCCCCAAGTTATTATACTTTTAACTTGAGTTTTCATTTGTTGTTTTTTTTTTTTAAAGATTTTATTTATTTATTTGAGAGAGAATGAGAGAGAGAGCAAGCACATGAGAGGGGATAGGGTCAGAGGGAGAAGCAGACTCCCCACTGAGCAAGGAGCCCGATGTGGGACTCGATCCCGGGACTCCAGGATCATGACCTGAGCCGAAGGCAGTCGCTTAACCAACTGAGCCACCCAGGCACCCAATTTGTTGTTTTTTTTAATATATATCTCTTTATTGCTATTTTCTATTTGATGGTTGATTATCATCACACCTTTATTTGCTTCTTTAAGCCTAAGGACTTTTAATTATTTGAACGTATAATGGCTGCTTTGAAGACTTTCTGTAAAAGCTGATGCCTAAGTCCTCTCACAGGCAGTTTCTGTTGTAGGCTTTTTTCTCTCTTTATGGGTCACACTTTCCTGTTTCCTTTTATGTCTAGTAATTTCATATTAAAATTGGACATTTTAGATAATATATTGCGGCAATTCTGCATACTAAATTCCCATACCCCTTAGGGGGTTGTTGCTTTCCTATTTATCTGTTTACTGGCTTAGTAGAATATTTTTAGTGAAGTCTATTTCATCCACAATGTGAAGCCTACCCCTTTCAGATAGACGTCTTTGGGAGCTAGTGGATAAGAAGCCCCATTTTCTTGGCCACACCTATGCAGCTTGGAGCATCCATCAGGATGAGGTGTTCGAGGTATAGAGGGAGGAAGTGGGTTGTGGTTAATTACCAAAGACTATTGATTATCTCACTGAGATTTAGTAGGCTTTCTTAAATAAATGTTACTTCATCTGTATGCTCTTAGGACAATTTCCAGGGAGCATAAATACATGTTTATTATTTTTACAATAACTTTCACCAGTTATAGTTGCCTCCCTTATAAGCAAGTCCATGATACTTTTCACACATCATTCCAGAAGTGAATCTGCCCACAATTAGTCTTGCCTACTTTCCTTCCTTAATCTCAACATTATACCCCTCAGTATGCCTTGAAATTACATCTTATTCTGCTAATCAGGAAAAATATCTATTATTCATAATCACTTATCCCTACCAAGGATGTAAATTGCCTTAAAATGATATCAGTTAAGATTCTATTTTGACCAATTACAAGTTGAGTTTAATCATCTTGAAATGAGTGTTTTGTTGTAATTATCCTATTAATTCCCTTCACTGTGCTTTCCAGATTTGCTTAGTTTTAAACAGTCCCTTTTTCCTGAATCAGTACTTCTCATCCAAGGGTAATTTTGCCCCTCTAGAGACAGTATCATTAATTATAAACATTGTTGATTGTCATGAGAGGGCCAGGGAAAGAATGTGTTTCTGGCATCTCGTGGGTAGAAGCAGAGGTGCTCCTAAACATCCTACAAGCATCCTGCAAGAAAGAATTATGTAGGCAAACCCCAATAATGCCAAGTTTAAGAAACCCTGTGCTAATTCATTCGTATCTCTTCTCATGGTAGTACTTCAGCCATATAACATTTTCATAGTACATATCTTATGCGCCCCATAACCTTTATTAAATAGATTGTGTCTCACTTTTTATCCAGTAGAATTAACATAAAAATATGAGTTCTCTCATATAAGCAAACAAATACAAAACAATTTAAAATAACATAGAAAATTTAATGTAAAATTTTTCTCATATCTTCTTTGAAAAAATGATAATATTAAACCTTTTACATATATAACAAAGGAAAAACTCAGAGCCTTAAGACATTGGTAAAGAAAATATAAATTATTCATTCCAGAATAACAGCAAAGACCTTTCCTTTTAAGCAACCTAAAAAGCATTTACCTCAAAAATACAATAAGCAAAAAAACAAAAGAGAGAGAAGAAAACAGAATCAATAAAGGAAAAATCAAATGAAAGGCAGGGTAGAGTACCATCAAAATCAATATTGCAAGCTCATTTCAAGATAAAGAAAAATAGGACTAGAAAAGGAATAGACACTATTAAACTAACAAAAACGACTACAAAAGAATCTACACATAACACTTCTCTTGACTCCTTTTGGTTTTTAGCTGGATGGAGTTTAAATAATAATAAAAGTATTCCAGAAACTGGAAAAATATGGTTCATGCCAGTCAGCAAGCAAGCCCACATGGAATGGAGGCATTTTATAAAACTCTTAAGCTGTTTTCAGGAAAACATTTTCTCAGCATTATTTGTTACTTATATTAGACAATGGGGGAATCAGTTTCTTGGGAGGTTTGTATAGATATATGAAATTATTCCTGGTAAACTTTGAAAGTTAAGTCCATTTTAAAGTTAGATGTGATGAAATAATTTATTAGGGCAGAAGTATCATTTTACTATATTGGTTTTATAGTCACTGTGTAAATCACACACACACACACACACACACAGTCACTGCCAAATAGTGATGATTTGATAGGCAAGACTGGTTTAAAGAGTAAAGTCTTTAAACCACTTAGATTAACCATTGCCACAGGAAAATAATTCAGTCTAGAACTGTTATTGGATTAAAATATTCTTTAGCTGAGGGAAGAACAGAGCCTTCTTTTCTCCCGTTAATTACTTAGCTAAAAATTTAACAAAAGCTACCACCTTTATATTTAGTTTTCTAGCATCAAATGATAAACTACCTTACATCACTCTCCTTTAAGCCTTGCAAAAAGGTACAATGTTGATCTCATACACACATTTTAAGAAGAAAAAATGTTACATACACAGGTGGAAACTGATCAAATTGATTCTACTCCTCTATAACAAGTGATTTAATAAATGTCAAGCCTTGCTGCCTAGGACCTTTGAAAATACTGGGTTTTTCCACCTGAAGTATATTTATCATTGCAAGTACAAAGCAAGCAATACTGCTTTTATAATTTCAAATCATTGAGAAGACCAAAAATTATTATTAAATTGTGCATAATGAGAAATTCAAATGTAAACTAAACCATTTCACCTTAATTGCAAAATTATTTTTCCCTGGATTTAGAAAATCACTGAAAAGATTGTGTTATTATCATCAAGACAAGTTTATTGATTCCATACTGTGTGGTCTATGTAGATATTAGGAACTGAAAGAAATAGTAAAAAAAAAAAAAAAGAAAGAAAGAAAGAAAGAAAGAAAAGAAAAGAAAGTGAAGCTTTGCCATTAAGTAGCTATACAAATGTTAAGTGATTCAGCCTCATTTTTACACATGTTGGGTTTTGCTCTTGCTATTTTCATAGTAAGTTAGCCTATTCTTTTGCCTGCCTTTCTGAAATTCATCACTCTTTGTTTTCAGAAATCAGCAATGTGAGAGAACTTTTGGTTCTATTATATTGTGGTTATCCAGTTTAGTTTACCATGTAGAAGTAGGATTCTGAAATAAACTCATGTTGCATAAAGAGTTCAATACCTATATTGTTGGTTCATGTTTGATGTCAATGTTCTCCAAAACTTGATGGCGTATTTTGATGTGGGAAATAAAGGTGTTGGAAGAGTGATGGGTTAGGAGTCCAGAGAACTGGGTACTACTCTCAGCTTTGCCTCTAACCAGCTATGGGATCTCAGACAAATTGTACCATTTGTGACACATATTTCCCTCACCATACAATGAGCGTTGTAAACTAGAGTAGTGCTTCTTGCAATTTAATGTGCCTTTGAATCACCTAGGGAATCTTGTTAAAATTCACATTTTCATTACATAAGTCTGAAATGGGGTCCTAGATTTTGCATTTCTAACTCCCCAGGTGATGTTCTTGGCATCAGTATTGGCCCCATTATACTTTGTGAACCTATTCTGAAAATCAAAGGCACATTAATATCAAAATACTGGTCTGCCAAAAGGTCATTTTGGCTCTGTTCATATGAATTTCTAATTCCTGTTTATTGATGCATCATTTAAAATCACAGGATAACATAATTTAGTGACACCTTTTATCTCTGAGCTAACAATGTGTTTAAGAATTGCTTGGCACAATAAGTTCAGAAATGACCTTGCTCTATTGTAAATAAATTTTTAATCTGTAGAGCTGCTGTAATTCTACAAAATGGTCTATAATCTATCATGTAGTCTTTTGTATGTTGTTTCACAGAAACAGTAATTAGAGACAAAATATTCTTGCAAGGCCATCATTAAGATTTGCTTATGGATTCATCTTGATGATGTGATAATATGGGTAAAGCATAGTCATTTCTCTATAGAACAGAAAGATTATGCAAACACAGGATTCTAGATTCTAGTTAATTTTATGTAAGATTACCTAAAAGAAATTTAAGTCCTGATAGATTTGAAGTTCTAAACATTTTCCTCCCACGTTTTTCTCTGGCCCATCCAAAAATAACACTAAAATTTTAGAAACATGTCAGTAAATTATGTGTGTGTGTGTGTGTATTATAAGAAAATGTATATATATAAACATTTTTCAAAAAAGTATATTTTAATACATTTTTTTTAAATAAGGGATATAGATAATGGAAGGCAAGACTCTAAGATGGCATTACAGATTCCTACCTGCCCCTGTACAAACTCCACAAAATTCCTACCCTTTAGATGTTGTGGATATGATAGCATATCTCTCCTATAATTGTCACGTTACATGGAAAGAGAGATTTTGCAGATGAAGTTAAGATCCATGATTACTTAACTTTGACTTCATTCAAAGGGAGATTATCATGGGGAAGATGGCTGCAGAGACGGAGCCCAGACATGGGCTCTCAGCTTGGGGTTGCCAAAAACCATGGTCCCCGGCTCAGTAGGGCCACTGCTCTTCCAGCAAGGAACCAAAAAGCAGCAGATATGGGGAGACTCCCCTTCCTCCCCCGGGAGGAGCGGCACGGGAACGCACTGCAGGGATCTGCTGGGTTTGGAGACTGCACATGGGGTCGGGTGCCAGAGATAGAAATGCTCAGTCACAGGCCAGGTGAGCAGAGAGTACAACAGGAGACTGGGGAGATGGGGGTGATTGACTGCTTTTCTCTGGGGGCGCACTGAAGAGTGGGGTCCTGAGTTCTCAGCTTCTCCGGGTGGAGATTGGGAGGCCACCATTTTCACTCTTGTCCTCCAAAGCTGTACGGAAAGCTTGCAGGGAACAAAAGCTCTCAAGAGCAAACCTGAGCAGATTACTTAGCCTGGACCGGCAAGGGCAGGGCAATTCCGCCTCCGGCAAAGACTTTTGGGAACCACGGCAACAGGCCCCTCCCCCAGAAGATCAGCAAGAACCGCCAGCCAAGACCAAGTTTACCGATCAGAATTCCAGAGCTAGGGGAATGCTGCACATAGAATTCATGGCTTTTTTCCCATGATTCTTTAGTCTTTCAAAGTTATTTTTTTTAATTTTCTTTTTCCTTTTTTCTTTTTTGAATTTTTCTTTTTCCCTATTTCAAAGAAAAATTTATCAATCCCTTTTTTAAATATCTTTTTTATTTTACATTTTTAGAGTCATATTCTATCCCTTCATAATAGTTAAACTTATTTTTGGTATATATGTATAAGTTGTTATCTCTTTAAAATTTTGGGATACAGTTTCTTCTAACAGACCAAAATATACCCTAAATCTCTAGTGTATGGCTTTGTTCTAGTCTCCTGCCTGATCACATTCTCTCCCTCCCCTTTTTTTTAAATTCCTCTTCTTTCTTTTTTCAACCAACTTCTTCTCTTATGAATTCCTTTTATAAAATCTTCTATAATTTTCATCTTTACAGTCATATTCCATCCCTTCATCATACTTACCCTTATTTTTGTACATATATAAGTTTTTCTTTTGTTAAAATTTTGGGAGGCACTTTCTTCTAACACACCAAAATACACCCAAAATCTAGTGTGTGGCACTGATCTATGCACCAACCTGATCATATTTGATCATATTCTTTTTTTTTCTTTTTTCTTTCTTTCCCTTTATTTTCTCTGGGTTTCAGGTCTCTTCTAATTTGTTTAGTGTATATTTTTCTGGGGTCACTGTTACCCTGTTAGCATTTGGTTCTCTCATTTATCTATTGTCCTCTGAACAAAATGACAAGACGGAAAAAAAATCACTTCAAATAAAAGAACAAGAGGCAGTACTGACTGCCAGGGGCCCACTGAATATGGACATTAGTAAGATGTCGGAACCAAAGTTCAGAATGATGATTTTAAAGATACTAGCTAGGCTTGAAAAAAGCATGGAAGATATTAGAGAAACCCTTTCTGGAGATATAAAAGAACCAAAATCTAACCAAGTCGAAATCAAAAAGGCTATTAATGAGGTGCAATCAATAATGGAGGCTGTAACTGCTAGTATAAATGAGGCAGAAGAGAGAATTAGTGATATAGAAGACAAAATGATGGAAAATAAAGAAGCTGAGAAAAAGAGAAATAAACAACAACTGGATCATGAGGGCAGAATTTGAGAGATAAGTGATACCATAAGACAAAACAATATTAGAATAATTGGGATTCCAGAAGAAGAAGAAGAAAGAGACAGAGGGGTAGAAGGTATATTGGAGCAAATTATAGCAGAGAACTTCCCTAATGTGGGGAAGGAAACAGGCATCAAAATCCAGGAGGCACAGAGAAGCCCCCTCGAAATTAATAAAAATAGGTCAACACCCCGAAAACAATAGTAAAACTTACGAGTCTCAGAGACAAAGAGAAAATCCTGAAAGCAGCTCAGGACAAGAGATTTATAACCCACAATGATAGAAATATTAGATTGGCAAAAGACCTATCCACAGAGACCTGGCAGGCCAGAAAGGACTAACCTGATATATTCAGAGCACTAAATGAGAAAAATATGCAGTCAAGAATACTAAATCCAGCTAGGCTGTCATTGAAAATAGAAGGAGAGATAAGAAGCTTCCAGGACAAACAAAAACTAAAGGAATTTGCAAACACGAAACCGGCCCTCCAAGAAATATTGAAAGGGGTCCTCTAAGCAAAGAGAGAGCCTAAAAGTAACATAGACTGAAAGGAACACAGACAGTATACAGTAACAGCCACCTTACAGGCAATACAATGGCACTAAATTCATATCTTTCACTAGTTACGCTGAATGTAAATGGGCTAAATGCCCCAATCAAAAGACACAGGCTATCAAATTGCATAAAAAAACTAGACCCATCGATATGCTGTCTGCAAGAGACTCATTTTAGACCCAAAGACACCTCCAGATTGAAAGTGAGTGGGTGGAAAACCATTTACCATGCTAATGGACACCAAAAGAAGGCTGGGGTGGCAATCCTTATATCAGACAGATTTTAAACCAAAGACTATAATAAGAGATGAGGAAGGACACTACATCATACTTAAAGGGTCTATCCAACAAGAAGATCTAACAATTGTAAATATCTATGCCCCTAACATGGGAGCAGCCAATTATATAAGCCAATTAATAACAAAAGCAAAGAAACACATTGACAACAATACAATAATAGTAAGGGACTTTAATACCCCTCACTGAAATGGACAGATCATCTAAGCAAAAGATCAGCAAGGAAATAAAGACTTTAAATGACACACTGGACCAAATGGACTTCACAGATATATTCAGAACATTCTATCCCAAAGCAACGGAATACACATTCTTCTCTAGTGCCCATGGAACATTCTCCAGAATTGATCACATCCTAGGTCACAAATCAGGTCTCAACCGGTACCAAAAGATTGGAATTATTCCCTGCATATTTTCAGACCACAGTGCTTTGAAACTAGAACTCAATCACAAGAGGAAAGTCGGAAAGAACTCAAATACATGGAGGCTAAAGAACATCCTACTAAAGAATGAATGGGTCAACCAGGAAATTAAAGAAGAATTAAAAAAATTCATGGAAACCAATGAAAATGAAAACACAACTGTTCAAAATCTTTGGGATGCAGCAAAGGCAGTCCTAGAAGGAAAGTATATAGCAATACAAACCTTTCTCAAAAAAACAAGAATGGTCTCAAATACACAACCTAACCCTATACCTAAAGGAGCTGGAGAAAGAACAGGAAATAAAGCCTCAACCCATCAGGAGAAGAGAAATAATAAAGATCAGAGCAGAAATCAATGAAATAGAAACCAAAAGAACAGTAGAACAGATCAAGGAGACTAGATAGAATATTATTAGAACACAGACAATATACTAGACTAATATTAGAATTAATAAGGTTGATAAACCCCTGGCCAGACTTATCAAAAAGAAAAGAGAAATGATCCAAATAAATAAAATCATGAATGAAAGAGGAGAGATCACAACCAACACCAAAAAAATACAAACAATTATAAGAACATATTATGAACAATTATATGCCAACAAATTAGATAATCTGGAAGAAATGGATGCATTCCTAGAGATGTATCAACTACCAAAACTGAACCAGGAAGAAATAGAAAACCTGAACAGACCTATAACCACTAAGGAAATTAAAGCAGTCATCAAAAATGTCCCAACAAACAAGAGCCCAGGGCCAGATGGCTTCCCAGGGCAATTCTACCAAACATTTAAAGAAGAATTAATACCTATTCTGAAACTGTTCCAAAAAAATAGAAATGGAAGGAAAACTTCCGGACTCGTTTTATGAGGCCACCATTACCTTGATTCCCAAACCAGATAAAGACCCCATCAAAATGGAGAATTACAGACCAATATCCTTGATGAACATGGATGTAAAAATTCTCACCAAAATTCTAGCCAACAGGATCCAACAGTACATTAAAAGACTTATTCACCAGGACCAAGTGGGATTTATCCCTGGGCTGCAAGGTTGGTTCAACATCCACAAATCAATCAATGTGATACAATACATGAACAAAAGAAAAAACAAGAATCATATGATCCTCTCAATAGATGCAGAAAAAGCATTTGACAAAGTACAGCATCCTTTCTTGATCAAAACACTTCAGAGTATAGGGATAGAGTGTACATACCTCAATATCATAAAAGCCATCTATGAAAACCAATAGTGAATATCATTCTCAATAGGGAAAAACTGAGAGCATTCCCCCTAAGGTCAGGAACACAGCAGGGATGTCCACTAATACCACTGCTATTCAACATAATATTAGAAGTCCTAGCCACAGCACTCAGACAACAAAAAGAAATCAAAGACATCCGAATCAGCAAAGAAGAAGTCAAACTATCATGTTTGCAGATGATATGATACTTTATGTGGAAAAACACAAAGACTCCACCCCAAAACTGCTAGAACTCATACAGGAATTCAGTAAAGTGGCAGGATATAAAATCAATGCACAGAATTCAGTGGCATTACTATACACCAACAACAAGACAGAAGAAAGAGAAATTAAGGAGTCAATCCCATTTACAATTGCACCCCAAACCATAAGATACCCAGGAATAACCAAAGAGGCAAAGAATCTGTAGTCAGAAAACTATAAAATACTCATGAAAGAAATTGAAGAAGACACAAAGAAATGGAAAAACGTTCCATGCTCATGGATTGGAAGAACAAACATTTTGAAGATGCCAATGCTACCTAGAGCAATCTACACATTCAATGCAATCCTCATCAAAATACCATCCACTTTTTCCAAAGAAATGGAACAAATAATCCTAAAATTTATATGGGACCAGAAAAGACCCCAAATAGCCAGAGGAATGTTAAAAAAGAAAAGCAAAGCCGGTGGCATCACAATTCCAGACTTTAAGCTCTATTACAAAGCTGTCATCATCAAGACAGTGTGGTACTGGCACAAAAACAGACACACAGATCAGTGGGACAGAATACAGAGCCCAGAAATGGACCCTCAACTCTGTGGTCAACTCATCTTCGACAAAGCAGGAAAGAATGTCCAATGGAAAAAAGACAGTCTCTTCAGCAAATGATGTTGGGAAAATTGGACAGCCACATGCAGAAGAATGAAACTGGACCGTTTCCTTACACCACACACAAAAATAGACTCCAAATGGTTGAAAGACCTAAATGTGAGACAGGAGTCCATCAGAATCCTACAGGAGAACACAGGCAGCAACCTCTTCGACCTCAGCCGCAGCAACTCCTTCCTAGAAACATCGCCAAAGGCAAGGGAAGCAAGGGCAAAAATGAACTATTGGGACTTCATCAAGATAAAAAGCTCTTCCATAGCAAAAGAAATAGTCCACAAAACCAAAAGACAACCGACAGAATGGGAGAAGATATTTGCAAATGACATATCAGATAAAGGGCTAGTATCCAAAATCTATAAAGAACTTATCAAACTCAACACCCAAAGAACAAATGATCCAATCAAGAAATGGGCAGAAGACATGAACAGACATTTTTTTTTCAAAGAAGACATCCAAATGGCCAACAGACACATGAAAAAATGTTCAACATCGCTCAGCATCAGGGAAATCCAAATCAAAACCCCCATGAGATACCACCTCACACCAGTCAGAATGGCTAAAATTAACAAGTCAGGAAACGACAGATGTTGGCGGGGATGCGGAGAAAGGGGAACCCTCCTACACTGTTGGTGGGAATGCAAGCTGGTGCAGCCACTCTGGAAAACAGTATGAAGTTTCCTCAAAAAGTTGAAAATAGAGCTGCCCTATGACCTAGGAATTGAACTACTGGGTATTTACCCCAAAGATACAAATGTATTGATCCCAAGGGCACGTGCACCCCGATGTTTATAGCAGCAATGTCCACAATAGCCAAACTATGGAAAGAGCAAAGATGTCCATCGACAGATGAATGGATAAATAAGCTATGGCATATGTATATTCAATGGAATATTATGCAGCCATCAAAAGGAATGAGATCTTGCCATTTGCAACAACGTGGATGGAACTGGAGGGTGTTATGCTGAGTGAAATAAATCAATCAGAGAAAGACATGTATCATATGATCTCACTGATATGAGGAATTCTTAAGCTCAGGAAACAAACTGAGTGTTGCTGGAGTGTTGGGGGGCGGGGCAGGATGGGGTGGCTGGGTAATAGACATTGGTGAGGGTATGCGCTATGGTGAGTGCTGTGAATTATGTAAAACTGTTGAATCACAGACATGTCCCTCTGAAACAAATAATACATTATATGTTAAAAAAAAGAAGAAGATAGTAGGAAGGGAGAAATGAATGGGGGAAATCGGTGTGGGATACAAACCATGAAAGACTATGGACCCTGAGAAACAAACTGAGGGTTCTAGAGGAGAGGGGTTGGGGGGATGTGTTAGCCTGGTGTTGGGTATTAAAGAGGGCACACAATGAATGGATCACTGGGTGTTATATGCAAACAGTGAATCACGGAACACTATATCAAAAACTAATGATGTAATGTATGGTGATTAACATAACATAATAAAATAAAAAAAAAGGGGAGATTATCCTGGGTGGGTCTGACCTCGTTCGAAAACCCTTAAAAAAGATCAGAAAGATTTGAGAAATTCTCCTGGTGACATTGAAGGAGCAAATAACCATGTCATAAGTGCCTATAGTGGGCTCATGTGGCAAGGATTTTAGGTTGGCTTCTAGCAGCTGAGAGCATTATGTTATTGATAGGAAGAACACTGGATCATCAGTCTTACACATGCAAGACACTAAATTTTGTCAACGATCAGTGATTTTGAAAGAGGATTTCAGCCCCAGCCAACATTTTGATTTTAGCCTTTTGAGACCCTGAGTAGATGACTAAAGTAAGCCATGTCCAGAGTCCTGCCCCACAGAAACTGTGATATAATAAATTGATATTATTTTAAGATGTTAAATTTGTAGCAAATTTTTAGGAAGCAATATACCCACTGAAGAAACAAAGTTGATAGGAGAGGGAATAACAGTGGATGAGAAATGTCAACAAGTTTTTGAAAGACTAAAATAATCCAAATAATTGTAACTAAGGACAAAATAAAATGAATTCTGCTCACCAACAGAAGCAGGTAATGACTAAAAATAAAGAGCTTATTCACCCCACAGAGTACTGGAAAGAAAGACAAAGGATGTGGAGATAATAGGTACCAAAGAAGATTGATTTAAAAGTCCTACGTCCCCCGCACCATCACTACTAAACATCAGAGATTTAATTTTTTGGAAAAATTTAACCAGAGCATCCCTATACTTAGAATATTGTGCACAGTAGAAGGTGGGATGAATTTTAAGACTGAAAACTGGGATGGCAGGACCACTCCCCCCATCACAAAGGTACACCTAAAGCCAGGAGATTGTAGGACAATATTTTTTAATAGAAACTGCTCAGTCCCAAAGAGAGAAACTTGATGGACTTGCATTTGGGGCCTGTCCTCCCCCACAAAAAAAAAAGGCCATTTTCTTATTTCTCTGTCAATGTAGCCATCTATCAATAATTACTACCTATATCCTCAGAACTTTTGATAATCTTTCCAGTTTTGTTTTTCATTCTTCATGTGAGGCCAATAATAGCCAGATTTTAAAGAATTTTCAAGGGAAACAGACCCCAAAATAAAAACAGAAAATAGTGACACAACTTAGAATACTGTAAAGCATTCAAAATTGTGGGGAAAAAAAAGATTTTTAAACTAAACTTCTATGTCCATATTAAACTTAAATTAATTGTAAGGACAGAATAAGAACATTTTCTGATACTCAAATTTTCAAACAACACCTAAATGCACCCTTTTATAAACTTCCTAGAGAATGAATGTTAAACATAAAGAAGAAAATAAAATTTTGTTGTAGGAGTATTAGAGTGAAGATTTAGGGAAAGGTTGTGATCTACACCATTGAAAGTTAAAGATAGAAAAATGTGGAAAATTATCAAATAAATGAAATATAATCAATGTAAATTACTTGATTCAACAATGTTCAGTATTTACATAGACAAAGTGGTGTAAATACTATGGTGGCTAATTTTATATGTCAACTTGACTGGGTTAGGAGATGTCTAAATAACTGGTAAGACATTATTTCTGAGCACGTCTTTGAGTGTGCTTCCAGAAGAGATTATTATTTGAGTCAGTATCCTGAGTAAAGAAGATAGCCCCTCACTAATATAAGTGGGTATCATCCAATCTGTTGAGGGCCTAAATAGAAGAAAAATGTTGGTGGAAGGGTTAATTTGTTCTCTGCTTGAGCTGGGACATCTGTCTTCTCCCATCCTCTGACATCAGCACTCCTGGTTCTTGGACCTTCAGACTTGTACTGGGACTTATACTATCAACTCCCATGGTTCTCAAGCTTTCAAATGCAGACTGAATTATACTACAGCTTCTCTAGCTTGCCAGCTTGCAGACAGATCTTTCAACTTCTCAGCCTCCATAATCTCTTGAGCCAATTCTTATAAAAAAAAATCTATCTATCTATCTATCATCTATCTATCTATCTATCTATCATCATCATCTATCATCTATCTATCTATCCATTTTTTTTCTGTCTCTCTGGAGAACCCTGGCTAATACAAATACTCAGGCTACTGATTCAATCAAAACTGTGATAAAACTGCAATGAATGGGGATAGAAAGTGGCAGGTCAAGAGAATAATTATGTTAGATCATGAACCAGTATAATAGAAAACAAGTATGTATCTAAAATGGGTACATAAAAATTTAACAATGAAGTCATATTATCTATGCTTATGAAGTTAACACATGAACAGCTTTAAAAAGCAAGAAAGGAAGAAATAATAGGAAATAAGACTAGGGCTATAAGGATACAGTAGGAGTAGAGCAGAGAACTGCTTTACTCTATAATAAACCTTATAGAACTAGTTCATTTTCTTTAAAAACTGTAGATATAAAATTTTATAAATAAAATAATTAAAAACTAAAGTTGTAGGAAAATTAGATCATATACCCCTCATCATATGTAATATAATATTATCTCATGCTTTTGATAAAAAATTAAGGATATAAATTATTGACAAAGCTCATAAAAGGTAAAAATGGGGCTTAAGTTTAAATTTGTTGATATGAAGTCAGTCCCTGATTTCCTACACCATACTCCTACCAAAACAAGGGATTATGAACAATAAATATCTATTGTTATGCAATATTGATAAAGACAAAGAATATCTGTATTAGCTTCCTAGGACTTCCATAACAAAATAATACAAATTGGAAGTTTTAAAATGACAGAAATTGATTTTCTCATTGTTCCAGAGGCCAGAAAGCCAATATTAAGGTGTTGGCAGAGTTGATTTCTTCCAGAAGCTCTAAGGAAGAATACATTCCATGCCTCTGTCTTAACTTCTAGTGGCTACCAGCAAGCCTTGGCATAATTATTTTGTAAACACATCATTCCAGTCTCTGCCTCAGTCTTCACATCACTTCCCAGTCTATATGCCTTTCTGTTGTTTTCTCTTCTAATGGATTAAGGGTCCACTTGATTAAGCCAGGATAATCTCATCCTGAGATCATTAGTATAATTACATCTAAAAGACACTTTTCTCAAATAAGGTCACATTCACAAATTCCCAGTTTACATATATTTTGGGTGGCCACCACTCAATCCACTAGAGTGTTTAAAGTTTATTTTTACACTCTTGCCTTTATAAAGTTGGCCATCTTGATGATTCATTGCCACCGAGCTGAGTTTCCTACATGCGTGTTTATTATTTAAGAATGACAGTTAGTGTGTTTTCCCCAAAATATGGGAACCAGTACTATATTTGGAAACAGGTGAAGTAGAAGCCAATATAATTTTATTTCAGAGTATCAGAAGGCCATGTAGACAGTCTCTTTGAATGGTAGGATGCTGATTAAGAAGAAAGTGATATTTATAATTCTCTATTCCTTTCTAAGTTGGATGGACCTCAGAAATGCAGAGGGTCCTTTACTTGAATGGACAAAGTGTCTAAATATGTGCATCTGGGAGAAGTAGAACAGTAAAATTAATTTACTTTAAAAAACAAAAAAGGAAGGAAGAGAGGCACAGGAAAATGCTCAGAGAAAAATAAAGAGCAGGGAAGGGTGAAAAAGCAACACTGACTCCTGACTGTACAAAGAGAGGTGGAGAATGCCATGTTTGTGAACAGTTAGAAAGATCCTTAAAGTGGAGTAATGTCAAGAGAGAACTGAGGAAATTTTATACCATGGAGGAAGTGTTATAAGCACACATACTCTTCCCCTTTGAAATCTCTACTAGTCATTATTGCTTTTGTAAGGTGAGTTATTTTAAAGAAATTCTATGAAGGGATGAGTCCTGCTTCCAAGTTGTCTTGGAAGAAAAACAGAGCCTGCCCACAGGACACAGGTTACACTCAATATTATACACTATACATGGGTGGATAGATGCAATTGGTTGTTTTACATTTAAGATCTAGTTTTGCTAGCAGTTGGAGAGGGGCATCATGTTCTTGACAGGTATGAAATGGAAGAGTAATAAAGAATTAATTACCTCAGAGCATAACTGGATTTTTTGTGCAGAAGTATTCTTGGAAAATGTCCAAGTATTTTGTTACAAATATAAAACCAACATATTGTATTTTACATCATTCACCCTCCATAGCCAAATTCATTTCAACCATCAAGATCAGAGTATAATCAATGATTAAATAAGAGACATAATAAGGGTAACTTCTCTCTCTTGAAATTGCAATATTATCTGTGTGTGACTCCTCATGGAGTACTAAAACTATATCTTTTGATTAAAATAAACCATAAGGGAAATCTATAAGTTCTATGAAATATATGTTAGAGATATTACAAGACTCTTGAAAATTCTTTGTTTAACAAAGCACTTTCTTGTATCCCCTGGCTCTAAGCTAATATAAAAGAAATTATCTTAAAGCTGGCATAGAAGAATATACCAGAAGAAATTGTATAGTTTATTAATGGAAAAATTTGGGATATCTTGAAAGAAAAGCACGATTAGGAATAATGGTTTCCAAGTTATTGAATATTTTATTGCTAAAAGTCTTTCTCATCAAGTAGCCAGTCATGATAATTTGTTGAGGGTGATTTATTTGTGGTTACCCAAAATGGTCAACCTTCATTTACTTGGGTTTAATCCTGACTTTACTCCTTGTTAAATTTCATAATCTTGCCAAATATATAACCCCGCTGGATCTCAATTTGCTTGTCTATATCATGGGAGTGGATATATCAATCACATACAGGTTTGTAGAAATAGATTACACTTAAGATGAAAACAATAGAATATTGCCTAGTAGGGGTAACAAATTTGCAAACAGACAATAATAATAGACTATATGGATTGCTCCGATATTGGATATACAAGTGCTGTAAAACCCAGCAAAGGGGGTTTCTAATCCAGACCTGGGAGTTTTCTTAAAAGATGATAAACCAGAGAAAGTTTCCTTAAAAATATGATAACTAAACCAACATCATAAATTGACTAGCTATATGAAGGGGGTAGGAAAGGGGAATAACAGTCCACATGAGTGAACAGATACAGGGTGGTTCTGAAACAGGAGAGGACAAAATATAGATTGATAATGATTCCTTTTATTTCTCCTTGCCACTCACTACACTCTGATTTTGCTGTTTAAAGTTTGTTTTCCCTGTTAAACTGAGTCCCACGAGAAAAGTGACCCATCTGTCTTGTCCACTATTCAAAAATGTAACTCAAAAAGTTTTTATGAACTATTTGATAATTAAACACTATTTTTGAGGATATCTGGGGAGATGTCAGAGTAGGAGGACCCTGAGCTTGTCTCGTCCCACAGACACACTAACGCAACAACTAAATATGATGTAACTCACTCTGCAAACAAACCAAAGACTGGTAGAAGAGATCTTCCACAGCTACAGTAATGAAAAGAGTATGGTATTAGCATACAAACAGACATGAAGCAATAGAACAGAAGAGACACCCCAGACATATACCCATACATGTATGGTCAATTAATCTATGACAAAAGAGGGAAGAACATACAATGGGGAGTGGATGGTCTCTTCCATAAACGGTGTTGAGAAAACTGGATGGCTATGTGCAAAAGAATGAAACTGGACCTCTATCTTACACCAGATATAAAAATTATCTCAAAATAGATTAAAAACTTGAATGTAAGACCTGAAACCATAAACCTCCTCAAAGAAAACATGGGTAGTAAAATATTTGACATCAGTCTTAGCAATGTTTTTTTTTTTTTTTTATCTGACTCCAAATGCAAGGGACACAAAGGCAAAAATAAATAAATGGGACCATATCAAACTAAAATCCTTCTGCACAGTGAAGGAAACTGTCAGCAAAATTAAAAGACAATATACTGAATAGGGGAAAATATTTGCAAATGACATATCTGATGAGGAATTTATATCCAAAATATATAAGGAACTGGTAAAGCTTAATGACATAAAAAGCAATCCAATTAAAAAATGGGCAGAGGATCTGAATAGACTTTTTTTTTCCAAAAAAGATATACAGATGGCCAACAGGTACAAGGAAAGATGCTCAACATCACTAATCATCAGGGATACACAAATTCAAACTGCAATGAGATTGTCATCTTACACCTGTCAGAATGACTAAAATCAAAAACACAAGAAACAAGTGTTAACAAGGATATGGAGAAAAGGGAACACTTGTTCACTGTTGGTAATAATGCAAATTAGTGCAGCCACAATGGAAACAGTATGAATGTTCCTCAAAAAATTAATTATTTACAATAGCCAAGGTATGAAAAGAACCTAAGGACTCATTGATGGATGAATGGATAAAGAAGATGTGCCATATATATCTAATGGAATATTATTCAGGCATAAAAAGAATGAAATCTTGCCATTTGTGACAACACAAATCGACCTAGAGGGTCCTAAGTGAAATAAGTCAGAGAAAGACAGATACTGCATGGTTTCACTTATATGTGGAATACCAAAAACAAATAAACAAAAAAACAAACCCAAAAAACAAAACACAAAACAAAACAAAACAAAACCTAGACTCGGCCAGACTTAGGGGTTTGTGGGGAATCGGTGAAGGGGATGAAGAAGTAAAAACTGCTAGCTATAAAATAAGTAGGTATTCAGGGCGCCTGGGTGGCTCAGTTGGTTAAGCGATTGCCTTCGGCTCAGGTCATGATCCTGGAGTCCCGGGATCAACTCCCTCATCAGGCTCCCTGCTCAGCGGGGAGCCTTCCTCTCCCTCTGACCCTCTTCCCTCTCGTGCTCTCTCTCTCTCTCAAATAAACAAAATCTTTAAAAAAATAATAATAACAAAAAAATAAAATAAAATAAGTATTCAGCCTGTTCAAATATTTATACACATTTGGCCCATAATGGCAGACTTCTCACCATCCATAATTGTTTATATCATGAAAAGTTTATTTCATGTTTCTAAGCATATAACTGCTTTTACAGTATAATTTGAGGAGTTTTGTATATACATTTATAAAAATTCCACAAGTCTTCAATTCCTTCATAGATAAAAATTAGCATTTCTTTAAAGTGTAACTACTTTGAAAATCTGTTATTATACTGTTGGTGTAAAAATACTTTTAGGAATTTTCTAATGTAGATTTTTAGTAATAATAACCATAAATTATTAGGAGGGTTGAATTTTACATGCTTTTAATTAATTAATTTTTTTAAATTTATTTTATTTTACTGTTATGTTAGTCACCATACAGTACATCATTAGTTTCTGATGTAGTGTTCCATGATTCATTGTTTTCATATAACACCCAGTGCTCCATGCAAAACCTGCCCTCCTTAATGCCCATCACTGGGCTAACCAATCCCCGCAAGCCTCCTCCCCTCTAAAACCCTCAGTTTGTCTCTCGTAGTCCATAGGCTCTCAGGGTTCGTCTCCCCCTCTGATTTTGCCCACTTCATTTTTCCCTTCCCTCTCCTAATGTCCTCCATTCTATTTCTTATGTTTCACAAATAAGTGAAACCATATGATAATTGACTTTCTCTTCTTGACTTATTTCACTTAGCATAATCTCCTCCAGTCCAATCCATGTTGATGTAAAAGTTGGGTATTCATCTGTTCTGATGGGTGAGTAATATTCCATTGTATATATGGATCACATCTTCTTTATCCATTCGTCTGATCAAGGGCATCTCGGCTCTTTCCACAGTTTGGCTATTGCGGACATTGCTGATACGAACACTGGGGTGAATATGGCCCTTCTTTTCACTACATCTGTGTCTTTGGGATAAATACCCAGTAGTGCAATTGCTGGGTCATAGGACAGCTCTCTTTTTAATTTTTTGAGGAACCTCCACACTATTTTCCAAAGTGACTGTACCAACTTTTATTCCCAACAACAGTGTAAGAGGGTTCCCCTTTCTCCACAACCTCTCCAACATTCATTGTTTCTTGCCTTGTCAAGTTTTGCCATTCTAACTGGTGTAAGGTGGTATTTCAATGTGGTTTTGATTTGAATTTCCCTGATGGCTAATGATGATGAACATTTTTTTCATGTGTCTGTTAGCCATTTGCATGTCTTCTTTGGTGAAGTGTCCATGTCTTCTGCCCATTTTTTGATTTGATTATTTGTTTTTTGGGTGTTGAGTTTGAGAAGTTCTTTATAGATCTTGGATATCAGTCCTTTGTCTGTAGTGTTATTCCTATATATCTTATCCCATTCTGTGGGTTGCCTCTCTGTTTTGTTGACTGTTTCCTTTGCCGTGCAGAAGCTTTTTATCGTGCTGAAGTCCCAAGAGTTCATTTTTGCTTTTGTTTCACTTGCCTTTGCAGATGTACCTTGAAAGAAGTTGCTGTGGCCAGTGTCAAAGAGATTACTGTCTATGTTCTCCTCCAGGGTTTTGATGGATTACTATCTCATATTGAGGTCTTTTATCCATTTTGAGTTTATCTTTGTATATGGTATTAGAGAATGCTTGAGTTTCATTCTCTATATAGCTGTCCAATTTTCCCAGCACCATTTATTGAAGAAATTCTTTTTTCCATTGCATATTTTTTCCTGCTTTGTCGAAGATTATTTGACCATAGAGTTGAGGGTCTATACCTGGGCTCTCTATTCTGTTCCATTGGTGTATGTGTCTGTTTTTGTGCCAGTACCATGCTGTCTTGGTGATCACGGCTTTGTAATATAGCTTGAAATCAGGCAACGTGATGCCCCCAGCTTTGTTTTTCCTTTTCAACATTTCCTTGGCGATTCAGGGTCTTTTCTGATTCCATACAAATTTTAGGACTGTTTGTTCCAGCACTTTGAAAAATGTCATTGGGATTTTGATCAGGATGGCACTGAAGGTATAGATTGCTCTGGGCAGCATAGACATTTTAACAATGTTTATTCTTCCTATTCATTAACATGGAATGTTTTTCCATCTTTTAGTGCCTTCTTCAATTTCTTTCATGAGCGTTCTGTAGTTCTTAGAGTATAGATCCTTTACCTCTTTGGTTATGTTATTCTGAGGTATCTTATGGTTTTTGGTGCTATTGTAAATGGACTCATTTCTCTAATTTCTCTTTGACAGTTGCATTATTAGTGTATAAGAAAGCAACTGATTTCTGTGCATTGATTTTGTATCCTGCCACATTACTGAATTGCTGTATGAGTTCTAGTATATTGGGAGTGGAGTCTTTTGGATTTTCCACATGAAGTAACATGTCATCTGTGAAAAGAGAGTTTGACTTCTTCTTTGCTAATTTGAATACCTTTTATTTCTTTTTGTTGTCTGATTGCTGTTGCTAGGACTTCTAATACTATGTTGAACAATAGTGGCGAGAGTGGGCATCCTTGTCATGTTCCTGATCTTGGAAAGGCTCTCAGCTTTTCTCCATTGAGGATGATATTTGCTGTGGGTTTTCCATAGATGGCTTTTATGATATTGAGGTATGTACCCTCTATCCCTATACTCTGAAGAGTTTTAATCAGGAAAGGATGCTGTATTTTGTCAAATGTTTTTTCTGCATCAATTGAGAGGACCATATAGTTCTTCTTTCTCTTCTTATTAATGTTTTCTATCACATTGATTTGTGAATGTTGAACCATCCTTGCATGCGAGGGATAAATCCCGTTTGGTCATGGTGGATGATCCTTTTAATGTATTGTTGGATCCTATTAGCTAGGATTTTGTTGAGAATATTGGCATCCATATTCATCAGGGATATCGGTCTGTAATTCTCCTCTTTAATGGGGTCTTTGACCAGTTTGGGGATTAAGGTAATGCTGGCCTATAGAATGAGTCTGGAGGCTTTCCTTCTACTTCTATTTTTTGAAACAACTTCAGGAGAATAGGTATTATTTTTTCTTTGAAGGTTTAGTAGAATTCCCCAGGGAATCCATCAGGCCCTGAACTCTTGTTTTTGGGAGTTTTTTTTTTTTTTTTTTACATATAATGTATTATTTGTTTCAGAGGTACAGGTCTGTGATTCAACAGTCTTACACAATTCACAGCACTTTGATCACTGCTTCAATCTTCTTACTCGTTATTGACCTATTCAGGTTGTCAATTTCTTCCTGTTTAAGTCTTGGGAGTTTATAGGTTTCCTGGAAGGCATCCATTTCTTCCAGGTTGCTCAGTTTATTGGCATATAGTTGTTAATAATTTCTAATAATTGTTTCTATTTCCCTGGTGTTAGTCGTGATCTCTCCCCTTTCATTCATAATTTTATTAATTTGGGTCCTTTCTCTTTTCTTTTGGATAAGTCTGGCCAGTGATTTATCGATCTTATTCTTTCAAAGTAGCAGCTTCTAGTTTCATTGATCTGATCTACTGTGATTCTGGTTTCTAATTCATTGATCTCTGCTCTAATCTTAATTATTTCTCTTTTAATGTGTGACTTAGGCATCATTTGTTCTTTTTTCTCTAGTTCTTTAAGTTATAAATTTAGTTGGTGAATTCAGGATTTTTCTATCTTTTTGAGTGAGGCTTGGATGGCTCTCTATTTACCCCTTAGGACTGCCTTTGCAGTATCCCATAAGTTTTGGACCGATGTGTTTTCATTCTCGTTGGTTTCCATGAATTGTTTAAATTCTTCTTTGATTTCCTGGTTGACCCAAACATTCTTGAGCAGAGTGGTCTTTAGCTTCCAAGTGTTTGCATTTCTGCCAAATTTTTTCTTGTGATTAAGTTCCAGCTTTAAACATTATGGTCTGAGAATATGCAGAGAATAATCTCAGTCTTTGGTATCAGTTAAGACCTGATTTGTGACCCAGGAACTTCTGGAGAAAGTTCCATGTGCTCTAGAGAAGAATGAGTATTGTGTTGTTTTAGGGTGGAATGTGCCATATATATCTATGAGGTCCATCTGGTCCAGTGTGTCATTCAAAGCTCTTGTTTCTTTGTTGATTTTCTGCTTAGATGATCTGTCTATTGCTGAGAGTGGAGTATTGAGGTCTCCTACAATTTATGTATTATTGTCAATATGACCCTTTATTTTGGTTAACAGTTGGCTTATTTGGATGGCTGCTCCCATGTTGGGGGCATAGATATTTACAATTGTTAGATCGTCTTGTTAGATAGACCCTTTAAGAATGATATAGTGTCCTTCCGTGTCTCTAACTACAGTCTTAAGCTTAAAATCTAATTTGTCTGATATAAGAATTGTTAACCCAGCTTCCTTTTGAGGTCCATTGGGATGGAAGATGGATCTCCATCACTTCACTTTCAGTCTGGTTGTATCTTTAGGTTCTAAATGAGTCTTTTGTAGACAGCCTATGGATGGGTCCTATCTTTTTATCCAATCTACAACCCTATGCCTATTTTATGGGAGCATTTAGGCCATCCATGTTGAGAGTGATTATTGAAAGATATGAATTTATTGTCATCGTGTTGCCTGTAAAGTCCTTGTTTCTAATGACTGTCTCTGTAAATTTCTGTTCTATATCCCTCTTGGGGTCTTCCTCCTTTTATAGAACCCCCCTTAATATTTCTTGCAGGACAGGCTTAGTGGGCACATATTCTTTCAGTTTCTGCTGGTCGTGGAAGCTCTGCATCTCTCCATCCATTCTAAATGACAGCCTTGCCAGATAAAGTATTCTTGGCTGCATGTTCTTCTCATTTAGTACCCTGACTATGTCTTGCCAGCCCTTTCTGGCTTGCCAGGTCTCTGTGGATAGGTCTGACATTATTCTGATGTTCCTCCCTCTGTATGTAAGGAATCTCTTCCTCCTAACTGCCCTTAAGATGGGTTCCTTGGTTCTAAGATTTTTGAGTTTTACTATTACATGCCGGGGCATTGGTCTGTTTTCCTTGATCTTGGGAGGGGTCCTCTCTGCTTCTAGGACACAATTGCTTGTTTCATTCCCCAGATTAGGAAAGTTCTCAGCTACGATTTGCTCAACTATATCTTCTAGTCCTCTCTCTCTCTCTCCACCCCCTCAGGGATCCCAATAATTCTGACACTGGAATGTTTCATGGTGTCATTTATTTCTCTAATTCTGTTTTCACAGATTTTGAGCTGTTTCTCCCAAGCCTCCTCTTTTTTCTTCTTTTCTATCAGTTGGTCTTCTAGATCACTAATTCGTTCTGCCTCATTTACCTTAGCTGTTAGAGTATCTATTAGATTGGATCTCATTGATAGCATTTTTAATTTCTGTGAGTTCAGCTTTCATTTCTGCCCTTAGAGACTCTATGTTGCCATTAATCAATTTCTCCATTCTAGCTATCATCTTCATAACTGTTACCCTTAAGTCCATTTCTGACATCTTGGTTATATCTGTATCCATTTGTAAATCTGTGGCAGAAGTCACAGCCTCTGAGTCTTTCCTATTTTGGGGGTTCCTCCTCCTAGTCATTCTGTTGAGGGGTGGTTGAGGGAACGTACAGAGTCCAAATTATTGACCACAACCCAAGCAAATGCACCTATTTTATAAGGATGTTAGTGTTGTCCTCCTCTTGTTCTTCCAGCCTGTCTTCCTGGGGAGGGGACTGCCACACTGTTACTCAGGCAACCCTGTTTGGGCAGAGTTGCCCTGCTCCCTGTTGGGGGGGGATTGGCTCAGTGAAATCATTTTTGCGGGGCTTTTGTTCTCTGGCAACTTTCCTGGCAGCTTTCTGCATCTCTTCTGAGAGTCAGAGCATAAGAGATCATTTCCAACCCTCTACCTCAGAACAGAAAGATTGAAGTCTCTTCTTCAGTGAGCCCTTCAGGCCACAATATCTCCATTTCTGTCTATGCTGCTGAAAACTGCAGCATCCAGGTTGTGCACCCCGCAGCAGTACTCCCAGTCCTCACCTCCAGGTCAGGGCACATCTCTGCTCTTTGTGCTCCTAAAACTGCCAGCCGCCCCCAGTTCACATGCACGGCCCTGCTGCTCCACGTTTCAGTTCTGGCAGCTGCCCTAAAGTGCTTTCCCCACCACTACTGGTCTGTGAGTCTGTGCCTGGTCCCCAGCGGGGGAAGCTTTCACAAATTGTTGTTTCAGGATCCCGGGTGCTCTGTCCCCCTTCTGTTTATTTTCTGATACATGCCCGCAGAATCACAGCTCCCCACTTCATACCTTGAAAACAACCGCCTGCAATATTCTGTTTGTAGAGATCCAGATCTATCTTCTTATATCTCAGGCTGATTTTATGGGTGTTCAGTGTGGTCTGGTATATACCCAGCCCAATTCCAGGGACTGGTTGGAATAAGGTCCCCTATTCCTCCATCATCTTTTCCCCTCCTCTGAATTTTATACACTTTTAGTATCAATTTGTAACACAATTTATGAGAACCAAAAGAGAATTGGATATCTGGCCTATTTTGAAGAAAAAAAATAGAAACATTTATCCTTTGAGCGTCTCTGGCTATGAACAATATCTTAAAAAGTTGTTTTCTTCTTTTTCTATTCCACTGAAAATCGTTGCCTGCCTAAGCTAATTCTACTTAAGTAGCTTAAGGACATAGTAAAAAAAAAAAAAAAAAAAGAGAGAGAGAAGTCTATCAGAGGATAAACCATGTTTTTAACTTCTCATAAGTCACTTATAGTAAAATACAATGCAATTCAATGAAACACATAATAGTCTTATGAATGTCCATTATAAACATATTTTTCACTAGATTTTTAAAAGTTTTATTTATTTATTGCATTTTAAAAATTTGTTGGGTTAGCAATACCATGAAACATTTGCCCTAAGAGTTAAATTAATTTTCTTTCAATATCTTCTGTTGGCAGCAAGTAAATGCTTACTGAAATACATCTTCTGAACAGAAGATTGAATGTATTTTCCTAAATTGTACATTTGTATATGTTTTTAAAAGCATATATTACCCAATGCTCCTTAGAAATCATAGGTTGTGATTGATCTGTATTTCGCTTACTATACCCAGAATAAATTTGGTAGTTTATAACTAGATATGTAATTTGGTCCTCATTAAATCCCACAAAAGCAAGAGGGAAATTGGACTGAGCAAGTGTGATGATACAGTGAAGGTTTTTGGATGAAAAGGTTGTCTTGTTTTTCTTTTAATATATTAAAAGTGCATATCAATGATAGAGAAAATGACATTACTACCTAATATTGAAAAAATAAAAGATGTCCTCTGAGAAACATTTTTACTGTTATATTTACTTCCAATTAAAAGAAATTAAGCAATGGAAATTATACTTTCTGTAGTTAGATTGATTACAAAAATGGAACAAAATTCTGCACATTTCTCTGAATCTGCCTTCGTGGACATTTCTACATTTCTGCTCCACACATCATGAGGTAGAATCTATTTTCCTACTCTTTGAATCTTATCTGTCTTTGTGACTTGCTTTGGCTGATACAATGTGGAGGAAATAACACTATGCTAGTTATAGTAAAAGGTCTCAAGAAACTTTGGAACCTACCTCTGCCATGAATACAAGTTCATGTGAGTCTATAGAAGGATGAGAAATCACATGGGGCAGAGCCCAATCATTTCCACCAAGGCCATTCTAAACCAGTGAAACACTAGCAGGGCCACCAGTTCATAATAGATGCTGAACAAGCCCAACGGAAATCAACCAAACCTGACCAGATTAGGAGAATTTCCTGACCTTCTGTATCTCATACACAAAAATAAATGGTTGTTATTTTAAGTCATTAATTTTATAGTGGTTTGTTATACATAGTAGCTGACTGTTATATCATCAATTAATTAAAGGTATCAAAATAATTATACTATTTATCCAAATTTTGAGTTGCCATACATCTATACCTTGAAGTTATATAGAAGATTTCATATTATTTTTCAAAGTTAGATGTATTTTCCATCAGCAACTGAGATTTTATGTGTATCTCTGTGGTCTAAGAATCAATTTCTTAATGTAAGTATCATAAATTGTCCCAGTATTATTTATTTTCGGGTTTATTATTTTCCCCACTCATATGCAATTCCTATGTTATCCCAATCCCTAATCATAAACCAAACTATTAGGTATGTATAAGTATTTGGGGAGAGGTTCTAATAATGCCTTCCATTGTTTGTTTATCTATTCCTCTGCCAATACCTCACTACCTTAAATGCACTAGTTCTTTACAGATACTGATATCTGATAGGAGGATGTTCCTACAATTAGTTCTTTTTTTTTTTAGAATTAAATTGGTTATACTTAGTCTTTCACTCTTCCCTATAAATTTTAGAATTATCAAGTTTTGTAAAGGACTTTGTCAAAAATTTAATTAGAAAATGCATTGAAAATATAAAGTAATTTTGCTAGAATGGCATTTCTATGGGATTAAATATTTCTATCCAGGAAGATTCCATTTCCATTTATTAAATCTTGTTTCATATATTTGAATAAAATGTTAAAATTTACACCTAAGAAGTAATGCACACTTTGAATTGGAATTATTCTAAGATTCTCTACATTTCTACTGCTGAATGGCAAAGTATTTTATATTACATTTTTATATTTCTTTACATTCTAAGTGATTATTATTGGTGTGAAGGATCAAAATTGAAATTTTAAAATTTATAATCAGCAAAACTACTATACTTTTTTGTTTCTAATAATTCTGCTACAGATTCTGTTTAGCTATTTATTCAGATAATTATACAACCAAATAATAACAGCTATGTTTTTTTCTTTTTCATTCCTTATATATATATTTTCTTATTATTGCTTTTTCTATTCTAATAGCATTTAAATAAATTTCTAAGAACCACTTACACCATTTCCTACAAGTTTTGGCATATAGTTTTTATTTTTGATCAGTTCTAACTATTTTTAGGTTTCCAAAATGAATTTTTCTTTGGCCGTTCCAAATCTATTGGTCTGTTATTGTTTCTATCAATTTCTCATTTAATTGCATGACAGATAATCTGACTCTTTAAGATCTATTAAAACTAACTTTATAGCCTAATAAATTTCCATGTATACTTGAGGAAATTGAGTATTTCCTTAAATGTAAAAATAATGGATCTACACTATCACTGTGCTGAGTATTTCATATTTTTAATTTTTCTTTTTGTCTTCTGCTTTAGTCATCAACAAAGTAAAGTGATCTGAAATCTCCCATTGAAATGATGGATGGTAGATTATTTCTTTTCTTTTGGCAATTTATCTATTTTAAGGTATCTCTAATTTTTACATTATTAATAGCATTATTTTTATACTATATGTTCTCTTTTATATACTTTATGCTGCAAATATGTATGCATACACACATATTTATACATATATTCATGTATATACATATATATCCAGAGTGATTTATGTGTTTATCTTGCCAATATTTATTTGTAACCTCTAAATCAATATTGTGGCATTTATGCAGTCATTCAAGATTATGCAGAGCAGTTAAAAATTTGAGTAGCCCAATGCACACATTCTCACCTGAGGTTGAACAAAGTGAGGCTGTGCCTTCTTATTTCAATTCTCATACTATACACAGGTGTCCTTTCTATGATCTATACAGCACATTTCTCACATATTTTGCTTTTTGTTGGTGATTTCATCACTGTTTAAATGGTCCCTGAAGTGTTGTCTAGTGTTTCTAAATGCAAGAAAGCTGTGATGTGCTTTGCAGGGGAAAAAAAAAAAAGCCTGTGTTAAGACATGCATTATAGCGTAGCTGGCTGTTAGTTCAGTGGTATGGATCAACAATATATATTAAATAAGGTATCTTTAAACAGAAACACACCGATCAGTTGAGGAAAATATAACCAGAGGCTCTCAGCATGAACATAACCTTTTTTCCCGTAGAAGCAATGCTTCAACTGCTACCGTATTTCCTTACTTGGTGTTCATAGCAAATTTATAGAACAGAACTACTATGAAAACCTAGAATCAAATTTTGTATATCATATATATAAAACATGCATATAATTCCTAGTGATCTCTAGGGCTTTGATCTCTATGTAATTGTGATTTTTGCATGCTTTGTAATAGTCAAATATTTTATTAAACAAACTACTCAACCAACATATTAATATTATTGATTAAACTAATTTGAATTTCTTTTGCAAAGTATCAATTAATTTGACTTTGACAGAATAAATAAGACTATTTTCTACAAGGTAATTTTTCATATTCCTTTGATTTTTTTCTATAAAATCTCTATATAATGTCTATATTAAGTTTCTACTATAATTTTTTGGATATAGAACAGACTCTCAATTCTAAAAGCAGGGTTTATCATAAGAGACTGATGTCTATTTAATGTATCCATTTCTGACTACCTTAAGTATAAATTGAGCTATACAGTGAATTTTGAATACTTTCTGTAGGAAACTTTTATTTGTGATTATGGAGGTTTGAAGGAGCTGGCACTACCTCCATACTTCTTTACATTAAAATATCTACATTTCCACTTTTTCTGACTATAAACCTCAAAGTATTTGAATGCTGCTTTTTTTCATTTTAGCAAACCTGTAGTCAGTGTCAGTCTTATTTTATCTTTCACACAACATTTTTGGGAGAATTGAGACACCAAATCACCTCGCACATTACTCTTCACTACAGAAGATAAAAGGAAAGGACTAAGCTGCCATTGCAGACTTAACCATTCCCTCGCCTGATTATCACTTTATCTCATTTCATCTTTTAACTATTGCTGGTGTCTGTACACTTTGTGTTATGTAATCTCTTTTGACATAGTGTTTTTGAGACAATTAGGATGCATATAGATAAATCACCTAAGTCTTTATGGTTCATTTTATTAATTGATGGTAATATCCAAAATAGTGACTGTTATAAATATAATCACATTAATAGGTAAATAAAATAAACCCTATGAAATAATTACAAGTTGTTTAGCAAGTGTCCGCTGCCTATACTTGCCAAGTGTAGATTCAGATTTTTTTTAAAGCAGGCCTGTTTTATTCCAAAACTAAAATAGAGTTATCTCCATTTTCTACTAACCATTGGTGAGTTGAAGAAATACTGTGACATATTTTATCTTCACCTACCTAATCCTGTCCTTAAAAGATTGGAAATATATTGTTAGCCACTTCATGGAAGAATTTCCATGTCTAATCTTGTTAAACTTTTTAAGTATTTTAAAATGTTCTTTTTAGTCATGTGGCTGACTATTCTTATTAGAGTTTGAACTCTTTTGTTCTGATCAAATTAAGCAAGTTTTCATTTAGAGACTATATTGAAGAGTGTTCTGTTACAACCAACAGAATGCATTATAGTCTGTCTAAACTGGGACAGGACTTAATACAGAAAATTTGGTCCATATATAATTACTGAGAGGGAGAAAGATAACTAAGCTAAGGTCCCAGGAACAATTCTTAACACCCAGATCTATTGTGTCTCTGCCAAAATCAAGAAAGTGTCTCATCTTTGCAGAAATTGATGAATCAAGAATCTGCTGTCTTCAGAACCATTCCACCACTGCCATGACTTATGCTAGAAAAATGGATACTCTAAATTCTGCCTTTATTTGATCTGTCTTGCATAAATGCACCCAATTGCTATAAACTAAGATATATTCCAAATCTAGATACAAAGAAACCTAGGGAAGTATTTTATACCTGTCTGCTATCTGTTCCTGAGAGATTATAGAAATGGATGTTGGGTGATCCAATCCTAGTATTTGCCACCATCAATAGCTATTCAATGGCCACATCTAAACACACATTCTTCTTATGCTTAAAGTCTTGAATAACAGTTACATCAGCAGCCTGCTACCAACTAACTTAACGTGAATAATTCCTTGTATGCTCTCACCCTTTTCCCAAAGAGGAGACTCAAACTTTCATCTGTAACATTTACATATCTGACTGGTGTTCATTATCCCTTTTAGTTCAGTAACAATCCATCCTTGATTTCTAGTAACCTATGAATAAACACCACTACTCCATCCTATATAAAACAATACTGTAGGGGCGCCTGCATGGCTCAGTCGTTAAGCGTCTGCCTTTGGCTCAGGTCATGATCCCAGGGTCCTGGGATCGAGCCCTGCATTGGGGTCCTTGCTCTGCGGGAAGCCTGCTTCTTTCTCTCCCACTCCCCCTGCCTGTGTTCCCTCTCTTGCTGTGTCTCTCTCTGTCAAATAAATAAAATCTTAAAAAATATATATTGTAAAAGAAGATAGGAAAATGAAGTAGAAAATTGGTTAAATTATATAAATATATAATTAATAAAAGGACAAAAATATGAGTAGCTCATATGGCCTTTGTTTCTACAACAAGCATTTTTTTCTATACATATTACATGCATTTTTTTTTGTCCCCACTTAGAATCTTAGCTGAACTGATGTGTTCTTTATATGATAAGTAGACTTGACCTTCATTTTTGATGTTTTTGAATCCTTGATGAAGTCCTCATATTATTTTGATGTTGTCTTCATAGATTTTAATATTAGGCATACAAATAATATGAATATCCCCTATGTCCCCATTGTGTAGTAAATTTTTCATATGTTGAACCATCTTTGCATGTCAGGAATAAATTTCACTTGATCATGGTGTATGATCCTTTTGATGTGTTATTGAATTTGACTTCCTAGTATATTGTTGGGGATTTCTGCATCTTTTCATCAGACATTGTCCCATAAATTTCTTCTTTTGTAATATCTTTGCCTTTGATATCAGGGTAATGCTTACTTTAGAAAATGATTTTGTGTTTTCTCTGCTTTAACTTTTAGGAAGAGTTTGAGGACTAGCATTAATTATTCTTTAAATATTTGGTAAAATTTATCAATGAAGCTATGTGGAGGTTTGCTTATTGATAGATTTTTAATTACTGATTCCATATCTATTCTAGTTATAGGCCTGTTAAAACTTTCTATTTTTTTTTCATGATTTCATCTTGATGGGTTGTATGTTTCTGGGTATTTATCCATTTCTGCTAGATTACCTAGTTTGTTGGCATAAAGTTGTTCATAGTACTCCCTTATAATCTTTTTTATTTCTTTGGCATTATTTGTAATGTCTCCTCTTTCATTTTTAAGCATTTATCTCTTTTTGCTTAGTCTAGCTAAAGGCTTGTCAATTTTTTTCCAAAACACCAACTCTTAGCTTCATTAACTTTTGATATTGTTTCCTATTTTGTTTAGTAGCATAAAGATGTTATTGTATTGAAGATACTATTGTATTTCTATTTATTTTAAGTGTGCTGTAATCTTTGTTATTTACTTCCTTCTGCTCACTGTCTAGTTCCTTAAAGTGTAAAATTAAATTCTTTATTTGAGATCTTTTTTCTATTTCATTTGAAGGGTTTATCACAGTAAACTTCTCTCTTAGTACTGCTTTTGTTATACTGCATAAGATTAGGTATATGGTGTTATTGTTTTAGTTCTTGAGGAATTTTCTATTTTTTATTTATTTATATTTTCTTTTACGCCCTAGTTGTTCAAAAGTGTGTGATGTAATTTCCACATATTTGTGAATTTTCCAGTTTTCCTTCTGCTATTGATATCTAATTTCATTTCATTTGGTTCAGAAAAGATACCTGAGATAACTTCAATATTCTTAAATTTGTTAAGAGTTGGTTAATGAAGGAAAAATGTAATCATGTGAGAATGTTTCACATGCACATGAAAATGTGTATTCTGCTGCTGTTGGGTAGAATGTCTTTTTCCCATTGGATATTCTTTTCTGCTTTGTTGAAGATTAATTGACCATATAGTTTTGGGTTCATTTATTTGTTTTCTAATCTATCCCATAGATCTGTGTTCTATTTTTGTGACAATAGCATACTATTTTGATCACTACAGCTTTGTAATATAACTTGAAGTCTAGAATTGTGATGCCTCCAGCTTTGCTTTTTCTCTTTCAAGATTGCTTTGGCTATTCAGGGTCTTTTGTGGTTCCCTATAAATGTTAGGATTGTTTGTTCTAGTTCTGTGAAAAATGCTGTTGGTATTTTGATAAGAAATTACATTAAAATTGTAGATTGCTTTGGATAGTATAGACATTTTAATCATATTTATTCTTCCAATCCAGGAGCACAGGATGTCTTGCCATTTCTTTCTGTCTAGGAATGAATAATTCAAAGAGGAAATTAAGAAAACAATACCATTCACAACAGCATCAAAAAGAATATAATTTATAGGAATAAATTTAACCAAGAAGGTCAAAGACTTATTCGCTAAACACTATAAAAAATTTTTGGAAGAAATTAAAAAGAACTAAATAAATGGGAAGAAATCCCTTGTTCATGGATTGGAAAACTTAATATTGTTAAGATGTCAAGACTATCTAAAGTGGGTGCTGGGGTGGCTCAGTTGGTTAAGCGACTACCTTCGGCTCAGGCCATGATCCTGGAGTCCTGGGATCGAGTCCCACATCGGGCTCCCTGCTCAGCAGGGAGTCTGCTTCTCCCTCTGACCCTCTTCCCTCTCATGCTCTCTAGCTCTCATTCTCTCTCTCTCAAATAAATAAATAAAATCTTAAAAAAACAAGACTATCTAAAGCAACCTACAGAAATAGTACAATCTCTATCAAAATTTCGGCAGTGTTTTTTTTTTCAAAAATGGAAAAGCTGATCCTCAAATTTATATGTAATTTGGGGGGAATCTCAAAGAACCAAAACAGTATTGCAAAAGAAAAGCAAAAGTGGAAGGCTCAGATTTCCTGAATTAAAAACTCACTACAAAACAAAAGTAATCTAAACAGTATTGTACTGGCATAAGGATAGGTAAATCTACCAGTAGAATAAAATTGAGAGTCCAATAATACACTCATATATCATTAGCCAATTGATTTTTGACAAGGATACCAAGATCAGTAAATGGGAAAAGAAATAATCTATTCAATGAATATTGCTGGGACAATGGAATGGCTGCATACAAAAGAATGAAGTGAAACTCCTACTTCACACCATACACAAAAATTAACTCAAAATGGATGACATAATGAATGACATAAATATAACTGCTATAACCATAAAACTCAAGTAAAAAATAGGATTAAACCTTTATGATTTTAGATTTGGCAATGAATTCTTTGATGTGACACCAAATGCATAAGCAGCAAAAGAAAAAAAATATATTAATTAGACTTCATAAAAATGAAAAACCTTTGTGGATCAAAGGATATTATCAATAAAGCAAAAAGACCACTTACCGAATGAGAGAAAATATTTGCTAGTTATATATCTGATAAGGTCTAGTATCCTAAATATATGAAAACCACATACAACTAACCAAAAAAAGACAAATGACCCGATTAAAAAAAAAGCTAAGACATTATATACATTTCCCCAAAAAAAGATATACAAATGACCACCAAGCACCTAAAAAGATTCTCAACATCACTAATCATTAGTTAAATGTATGAATGCAAGTTGGTACAGCCACTTTGGAAACAGTGTGGAGTTTCCTCAAAAAGTTAAAAATAGAGCTATCCTATTACCCAGCAATGCCCTACCGGGTATTTACCCCAAAGATAGAGATGTGGTGAAAAGAACAGTCATATGCACCCTGGTGTTCAAGCAGCAACATCCTAAATAGCCAAACTGTGGAAGGAGCCAAGATGCCCTTCAACGGATGGATAAAGAAGATGTGGTCCATATATACAATGGACTATTACTCAGCCATCAGAAAGGATGAATACCCAACATTTGCATCAATATGTATGGAACTGGAGGAGATTATGCTAAGTGAAATAAGTCAAACAGAGAAAGACAAATATCATATGGTTTCACTTATTTGTGGAACATAAAGAATAGCATGGAGGACATTAGGAGAAAGAAGGGGAAAATGAAGGGGGGAAATCAGAGGGGGAGATGAACCATGAGGGACTATGGACTCCGGGAATCAAACTAAGGGTTTTAGAGAGGGGTGGGGGATGGGTGAGCACGATGATGGGTATTAAGGAGGGCACGTATTGCATGGAGCACTGGGTGTTATATGCAAACAATGAATCATGGAACACTACATCAAAAACTAATGATGTACTGTATGGTGACTAACATAACTTAATAAAAAATGTATATAATTAAAAAAATGTAAAAAAAATAAATTCTATCAGTTACACACCAAAAAAAAAAAAAAAAACCCATAAAGAGACATCACATCACACTGGTTAGAATAGTTATTTACAAAAAGGAAAATAATAAGTGTTGGTAAGGATGGAAAGAAATTGGAAGCCTCATGCACTGATGGTGAGAATATAAAACGGTTTAGTCACCATAGGAAAGAAGTTGGTGGTTCCTCAAAAAGTTAAATATAAGATTACTATATTACCTCCTCTAATTCCACTCCATTCCTATGTATATATCCCCAAATGATTGAAATGTTCAGACAAATATACATAAATGAATGTTTACAGAAGCATATTCCCTAAAATCAAAAGGTGGTTGCAACCCAAGTGTCCATCAGCTGAAGAATGGATAAAGAAAATGTGGTATATGCACACAATGGAATATAATTCAGGAATAAAGTTCTGGATGTACTTTAAAAACACTGTTAGGTGAAATAAGCCAGATACACAAGAATAGCATATTGTGTGATTCCACTTGTATGAAATATCTAGAATGGATAAATTCATAGATACAGTAAGTAGATTAGATGTTATCAGGGCCTTGGAGGAGGAAAATAACAGTGAGTTTGGGCTTAAATTCCATACAGGGACCTGAAAAAAAAAGGAAACAAATAGCGGTGATGGTTGTATTACGAAGGTAATTAATGCATTGAATTGTATACTTAAAATTGGTAAACATGGCAAATTTTATATTAACTAAAACATAGCTAAATAAAAGAAACAAATTAACAAAAATTTGTCCAAAAGTATGCATACTATAGATAATGTACACTTATCCAGCATACATATATTTCTAAGTATAACTAAGTACATTTCTGGTATAAGTAGATTTCTAAGTATAACTTGTTGAGAAGACCATGGAGTTCTGGTAAACTTTACTGAGAAAAACTCATCAAACTTTGGAAATTTGCTGATACCAAGGAAAATATGAAGGCTTATTTATCCAAAGTGTCCTATCATTGTTTTCCAAAGGAGATTTGAGATTCATGAGTATGCTTGTATTAAGTAATCTAGGGTAGTTTTGGTAAAAATTACACTAAGTTCATCATATAGTCTCCCAATTTTATTATCCCAAATTAGAGTTTGCCTATAAGATATTTAGCACCAATATTAAAGAGATAATTTCAGACTTTGAAATTCCATTTTTAACATTATCCTAATATGCCAAAACTGGAATACTGTCCTTGGCTTTATTGTGAATATTAAAACAAGTTCTGATGAAAAAATTTAAGAAATGATTTTTGGGAAAGTCATAGAAACTCTCCAATCTTCTCAACTTTTCTTGATCTGAACATTGAAACATAAAAATATAATTTTCTCTCTTTAAGCTCTTTAACACAGTGATAAGAAGGTGTCAACCACGAGTTAGCATATTCCTTATGCCAGTCTTGTTTTATTTTGGCAGGCACACAGTCCATCAAACCTTGACTTCAATAGACATTCCTATACCAGCAGTTGGTAATGTAGGTAATTGTTTCATCAGTCTATTGGATGATGTCATTGAATTGTGTCCTGGTTACTAACAGTAAATTGACTTTCACTAGTGTCAAAACTAATCAGATCAGATCAGAGGGGCCAATCACAGGATTTCCTTTCTTCTAAACGGTGATTACAAGCACTCTTCATACCTCTGTGTGGTTCATATTATGCAGAAAGTTTTGATAAGTGCATACAAAACCCTTGTGGAGGGCTAGAGGAGCAGGTTCTAAACTGACCACAGAATCAAAGGTAAGTCCTCTCTGCCATTGCCATATTTGGAACAGTTACAACTACCACTTTAATTACCTATGCATGAGGCTGCTGTCACCCCTGCAATCAGGGTTGTGATGCAGAAAATGTACATTGCTGTAGTAAGCTTCAGAACCAAAAAAACTTCAGTTTCAAAACCATTCCAGCATGACTGTGCTCAACTCTGGTAAAATAAATATCCTACACCTTCTCTTCTCACATACCTCAGTTCTGAATTGGCAGAATTGGTTGTAGAACCCAGACTTTAAGGAGATTGGAAAAGGTGTTGAACAAGTTCATTATATTTTCCACCAAACAGGAAAAGCACAAATTTTGCATTTGTTTCCTTCTCTTTAACAAAATAAATGACTGATTGATTATGATAACAGAAATTCTACTGACATAAAAATCAAAACACAATTTCTGTGCTCCATTAGCCAGAATTAGAAACTGAAGGTCAACACAAGTTATGGCTATTATACCTATTGAAGAGCAGCTTTATAGTTAAGAGATGCAAAATTTCTTCTTTTAGTGAGTCATAGCCAAGAAGGTTTTTGTTTGTTTATTTGTTTTGTTCTGTTTTTTTAATATGGTAATAATCATTTGAATGTATTAAATCATATCACAGGAATCCGACTCAACATAAAAACTTGAATAATATTCTATAATTAGATTTCTAAGCCCTGATTATCTTTGGAGCACTGTCTATAGTTTTGATAGTATTCTCTGTAAATTCCTACTGCTGTTCAGGGGAAAGATTTATGAAAGTATAAATCCAAATGCATTATCCTTATTTCTTATTAATCTGCCTTCTTACATCTAACTCCAAAAAATTTCTGATCTGCACAATGCATTAACTCCACAATTTTATCACCACAACTTCTGTCATGCAGTCTAAATCATTCATAGTTATTTTAATTATTATAGGTTTTAGATGAAACAGGGATAAACAGCTATAATATTTTCTTACACAGATAATAAGAATCCCTGAAATTCAATGGCATCAGGAAAAAAAAAATGTCTTGAGCTTCATTAATAGATGCAGTTCTATTATTACTTCTGTTGATGTATTTTAAATGTGTTTTGAAGATATAATTTTCTGAAGTATCTTTGGTGTTTGTGAGTGTGTGTACGCATGTGTGTGTGTGTTTTACAATAAATATCATTTCATACTTTAAGGGTTACTATCTGAGGATCAATACTCTACATTCTCAAAATACCTAAGGCCTTTTGTCCAACTATCTTTTCTCTACATAAGGTTTAGAAAGCTTGATAGATTAATGTCATTACTAAATTGTGTGTCATCACAAATTGAATCTTAAGTATTACTGCTTTAGCCATTGACCCTTATACCATGATGTATTGCATCTTCAAGAAATAGGGTTACAATTTTATTTTACCACTGTATGCTTTTACCAGGAATTATAAGCCTAAGGGGGTATTTTGCCACTGACATTTCAATTGCAATATAGACAATATTTATTTTAAAATATTTTCCTGCAAGATGGCTCAGAGGAGTATCCTAATAATATTATAATGCATCCATATTTCTTTCCCTGAATTTTATCTATTAAAAATTCACTTTAAACTCAGAGAAAGTGAGAGAAGAGGAGGGTGAGGATGAAGAGAAAGAGAAAACAGAAAAGGATATAATACTAAATCAAAGAGTTTTCAGGCAAAGTTACATTAATATGGAAAATGAAGATGACATTGATATTAAGGTGAAATTGCAAGTGCAGATAACATACATGCAAAACTATTTATGATCCTTTTGTTTCTACAATCTTTAAGGAAAAGCTTACAGAAGATTAAATGAGAAAAGCATTGCCTTCTTCATCACACAATATTTTCTGTTTTAAACTGTCCCATTTACTTATTCAATCTTCATCTAAGGAATTCTAAGTGTAATATTTGTCATAGAATATATAACTATACCTTAAAAAGTTAAAGTGTTTTTGGCATTTCATGATGGAACAAAATATAACAGATTAAAGATAAATTTTCAAAAATGTTGTAACTACCAGAAGACATATAGAATTTGAATATAATAGAAAATTGTTATAGAAGTCATGTTGTTTGGGGTTTTTTTTGTTTTATTTTTTGGGTTTTGGGTTTTGTTTTTTTGGGGGGTAGAAGTTCTCCCTAGTTGGTAACTACACATATAATAAATTATGTTTATACAAGAAAGAAGTTGAAGACATAACAAGGAAGACATAAAGTCAGATAGATCATTGTTCCATGGTCCTTAGAAGAAGGCTTTTGGTTTTGGGGGTTGGGTTTTTTTGGTTTCTTTTAGCATGGCTCTGCTTTATCATGAAGTGTTCACCATTAGATAACTTGCTTACCTTAAGCCAAACTTAACACACCATTTTCTATGTACATGGGATTATCTTATTGTAGATTTCATTTATCTAACAGAAGGAAGGTTGTGGACCATTGTTGTCACTCTGAAAGCTCTAAAAGGAAGAACAGCTGACACAGGCTCTTGAAGGACAGCCTGTACCCTCATGACTAGCAACATAAATTGTTAAATTTAAGAAAAGAACAGATTGTCGGGTCCCTGGGTGGCTCAGATGGTTAAGCCTCTGCCTTCGGCTCAGGTCATGATCCCGGAGTCCTGGGATCGAGTCCCGCATCGGGCTCCCTGCCCTTTGGGAGCCTGCTTCTCCCTCTGCCTCTCTCTCTCTCTCTCTCTGTCTCTCATAAATAAATAAATAAAATCTTTAAAAAAAAAAAAAGAACAGATTGTCTTCAGTGTTCCTCAGTTTTCAATAAGAAATAGACACAAAAATGGGTCTAATGGATTAGAGACACGAAAGTGAGAGAAAAAACTACAAAGGAAATAGAAGAAAATTTAGGAAAATATCTTTTGACTTGGGGTGGAGAACTTTAAAAATTAAATTTCAGAAACAAATTGTATGACAATAAAAACATATTTACATCAAAATTATGGTTTTATATTCAATACAGTTAACCAAAGATAAATTTATTAGGCAAACTAGGGGATGGAATTTTCAATGTCCAAAACTAAAGATCGATTAATATGTACAATATATGTGTTGCTTCACCAAATCAACTAGAAAAACATAACTATGTCAGAAAAAGATTGGTAAAGGTTGTAAACAGTTAATTTACAGAAAAGGAAATACTGAAAGCTAATATGCATATTGAAGAGATGGGCACATTCATTGGCAAACTATTACGATAAGATTTTACTTCATGGATATTAGATGGATACAAATTAGAGGGCTGGATAATTCAAGGTTTATTGAGGATATGAGAATATAGGAAGTCTTCTGTGCTGCTACCAGGAATGTAGATTGGTACAATCATTTTGGAGAGCTATACAACATTTCTCACACTAAGTAATCACATACCTTGTACACAAAAATTCTATTCTTGGGTATATACTCCAAGTAATTGTCACACAGGGCCATAAAATAAAAATCCCAGGATGTTCATTTTATCACTGTGGTTGAAATATAGTCAATCCACATGGCCATTCCTGGGAGAGAGGTGAAGTAAAATATGGGGAATGGAGAAGTCTGAAGTCTTTGATAGATGTATGCATGGTGCATCTATAGATCTTAAAAACATCTTGTTCAATGAAAGAAGCAAAAAGCAACAAAACACATAACCAATTCCATTTACATAATTAAAAATGCATTTGTACCAAGCAACACTATTTGGTTTATGTGGGCATACAAATAACATTTGGTAACACATTTGATTAGATAAGGTTATCTATTGGAATTAGTCCTTGAACATATTTATATTAGCTGAATTATATTCATGCCTCCTAATCCAATTTAAAGTTCCTATCTCCTTGATAATCAACAAATATAAAGACATTTCTATTAGCATCATATTCTCTCTGCTATGGGTCCCATTTTGTGGTTTCTTTGCATTACTAATATTTCTTTATTGTATATTGAACATTGGGGAGATATTGCAGAGACAGTGGATTTTGTTATCTTCCTCTAAAAAATATTGTTTTATGTTGTAGGAGGCAGTTAACGTCACTGTGTTCATATTTTAAACTGTCTTTTCCATGCAATGGACAATAGCTGAAAACTCCACTGAATTTTTTCAGCCATTCAGTTTATGTTAACAACAAGCCTCTGTTGAAAAACTTCATGTAGAACACCTCATCTATAAACCAGCCAAGTATTTGGATGAAATTTAAACCCAGATATTTAGGGTCACCCTTTCTGCAACTCTGTCTTTCGGGTATATTCTACCGCAGGTCCCAGCTACCCAGGCAATCCCAATCTCCATCCACTGACTCCCTAAATCAATAATCCTCTGGTTTTTTCCTTGAGTTCCACCTACCCTGAGCAATGAGGACTAAGGAGCCCCTCAGGCAAAAAGCCACATAAATGCAAATCTCACTTGGTTCAAATATCCTCTTCTAAAATCTGGCTCACCTTCAGTTCTGACTGCTTATTCACCCACAAGTGCCTTGAAATTATTTTTTAAAATATATTGTCCTGATTTAATTATTGCTATCTTGGAATAATTATTCCAATACAAACTACTCTAATAATACTGATACATATGAAATAATAAATTGGTTAATATACATATAAACAAACATTTCAAGAAAGCATTAAAAATAATCTTCCTGCTTAGGAATATATTTATTATAGCTTCCAAAGATTTTCTACATCATGAGGGAGCCATTTTGATAACCTTTAACACTGTGATAAGAATCTAATAAGACAAAATATCAAGATATATTGTTAAATTATATTGGTAAAATCTGCACTCTGAACTTCTCAACATAGTGAAGCCCCTTAGAATGGATAAGCTCATATTTCTAACCTCAACATCCTAACTTTAAATTCAGCCTTATTCTCTACACTCCTAACCATAGGACCTTCATTATTTTGTATATTCCCAAAGTCACCAAGCTTGCTGTTCCTTAAAGGTACCATACTTCCTTCAACCTCTCCCAACTTCTACACATAGAACTTGTCCTGCTATTCCCCAGGGAAGTTCACAGGAATAAATATAATTACTTATCACCTTGCTTATCTAACTTACATTGTTCTTCAAGATCCTCTTTAGATTTCACATCTTATGGAAGTATCTCCTAATACTTTAAGGCAATATTCATGTTCCCATAGTACTCTATTTATCTGTTAAGTTAGCACACATTACATGTTATTGTAATAATTTTCTCTATCTTCAAAATGGGATAGAAATGTAATAAATATTTCTAGCTCACCAATTTAGCCTTCCTAAATGCTGAATAAAAATTTATGGAAAGAATGAATAAATATAGATGAATTGATGAATGAATGAATGAATCAATCAATCAATGACATTTTATATCTCCCAAAAGAAACTCCTTCAGAAAGAGGGGTTGTGTAGAAATTGGAAGGAGTCAAAATACACATGGGTTATAAAATATCTCTGAAATTATGCCTCATTGTAGGCACTTCTCAGTTTATCCTTAAATCCTATGTTGGCTGGAAAGACAGTACAAAAACAGGAAATAATAATTCATATATGAATTATAAGATGTAATAAATTAATTATTTGATTTAATGAATCAAACCCTTTTAAGCAACACTAATCCAATGGAATATAAAACCTCAAATGGTAGCTAACGGACACATAAATATATAACCATGATTAAAAAGGTGATATGTATCTCACTAAAGTTTCTAAGCTGTTATTTCATCAATTCTCTCCATATTAAAGAGGGTTGAATTTGAAAAAATAATGATTAGGGATCTTTGATAAGTAAAATTAAAAGACAGGAAATAGATTAACATTCTTGCGAATGAAATAGGTGATTTTTCTCGAAGTAGAATTATTTTCATTATACCTAATTTGTAATTTAAACTTTTTTCAGAGTTTGAGAGCACAGAAATAATCATAGAATTGAGTTAATACATAATAAACAGTGCTGCCTGATGTACATGGCTCTGAAATGGATTTACTTAAGAAAAATTAAAGTAAATATATAAAACACATTGTAGGGGTTTTTCATATGAAATTCTGTTTTATAATAGAATCTTAAAAAGACAAACTGATGAAAACTGGTCTCATTAGTACCATTCTATATACTTTCTATGAGCTTAGGGAAAAGGAAGAGGCCAGGAGCGACATAAATCAAATGCACAAACTTTCAAAATAAAAGTTTTCCGTTTTTTAAATTCTCATTAAATTTTAATCTTAATGTTTTATAGCTACCACTCATAGTGGGTTCTTGCTCACTTTTATGCTTGAATAACACACCATAAGTATGGAAGATGTATAAACTGAAATATCCTAAATATTTTAAGTGATGGCTATTGTCTAATTTGGCAGCATAGAGAAAATCATCAAATTCATTGCAAATGAAATTAATGAATATTGAGATATTTGGGATAATTATAATAATTCTTATAACTTCTAAGAGGGAATCCAAAGGTCAATTCAGAATATCTCTGTATTAGTTATCTTTTGTTGTTTGACAAATTAGTGGCTTAAGACAACACTCATTTATTTTCTCAAAGTCCTGTAGGGACAGAAAAAGTAGATGCATTTGGGATCTCTGATCATGGTCTTACAGTGTGTAAATCAAGGTGTTGGTAAGGATGGGCTCTTCTCTAGAGGCTCTGGGGAAGGATCCTCTTTCCGGCTTGTATAAGTAGGCTAAATTCAGTTCCATGACTTGGAGAGGCATGAAGACCCTTCTCTTTCCTTACCGACTGTTAGCAGGGACCACTCTCAGCTCCTAGAGGCCGGTCTCCAGTCCTTACACATGATGCCCTCCATTTCAAGCCAACAACAATGTGTCAATCTCAGGCTTCCTATTTTTCTGACTTCCCCCTTTTCTTATTAGGTGGAGAAAATTCTCTGCTTTTAAAGGGCTCAGGTGATTAGGCCCACATGATAATCCAAAGCAATCTCTTTATTTTAAAGTAAATTGATCATTCATCATAATTATATCTACAAAGTCCTTTTTAAAAATTTTTATTAAAAGGTTTTATTTTTAGGTAATCTCTATACCCAACATGGGGCTCAAACTATAATCCCAAGATCAAGAGTCAGAAGTTCTACCGACTGAGCCAGCCAGGCGCCCCTCTGTAAAGTCCTTTTGCTACAGCCTGTAACATATTCAGAGTCATGAAATATAATCATATTTATGGTCCCAAATATTAGTGCAGGTGATCTTGGGGGGCTATTTTTAGAGTTCTGGCTACCATATCCATTTAGAAAAAAGACCTCAACTTTTAGATTATGCCAACAAAAATTTCTATAAATTTCCCTTTTCAGTTTAGAAACAACTTTCTTTTTTATTCAATTGCCAGTTTTAAAGAACTAATTTTCAGATCATTTGTTCTGCTAAGGGAATAACTTCAAAAATATGCAGGCAAATTAATAGTTCATGAGTTTGAAGCAGATAAGCATAACGAAGATAAAGTAGAAAAGCAATGATGAGCAAATTGTTGAGCCAGGAAAGTGAGATCACCTTTCCCACATAAATCACACAATACCTCCAAAACACAGACTATGCTTTGTTTCAAGTCATCAGAGAAATCAAGGGGCCAACAACGTCAGATCATTCCATAGAGATGTGTTGTGCAAGATGTGTCCTGACTGATTGCCTCCTTGGGAATGTTGGAACATGTTTCTAACAATCCAGTTGTAAACAAATACTTAGTGCTATTATCTTTAATAAGCCTTTAAAAGAAATGATAGTTAAGTCTGGATAGCTTTGGATTTTTATTAATGGACCGAGCCTTTCTTGGAATTTCAGACATTGTTAGAGGCAGTATCTTCTCTCTGATATTTAGATGATTTATTAACCTGGAAAAAATATGTAACAAAACCTCAGAACTAATATGGTTGAAAGAGTGGTGATTAAAATATATTATAATGGAGGAATCATTTCTATGGATGCAAGGTGTTAAGGTGAGAAGAGTTATCTATAAACTAATATAAAATGCATCTTTTAAAACTAATATATTATAATGTCAGTGTTCTTAAGAGCTGGCTTTATATCTTAATACTATGTGAATCATAATTTCAAGGAGTATGTTCATTAAAAAGCCAACATTAGGGTAGGAATGATTCAATCCTGATTTTCAGTCTAGCTAATTGATACCATACTTCAATAGCTACAACTTTTCTACCATGCAGTTTGAATTTTTCTTGAGATAAAAAATATAGTGGAAGCCTTCTGTCATGTGCAAATGAGAGGGTCTAAAATTGTGTTGTGCTAAGACAATGTCTTGTATGCATTAGGATTATCATGGATCTTTCTCATGACAGCTCCACTATGCCTTCCTGTTCTGAAAAACACATTTCAGGAACAATGGAGATGGAGACTATATCTTTGATCCAAGACATCTCTGAACCAAACTCAGAAGGCAGCATTGCTTCCAAGTGAAACTAGAGATTTTTCAGGGGCCAGAGTAGAAAGAATGAGGCCTTGAGGTGCTCAGCTTTATCTCTGCCTGATTCATCTCTAGGAGACAGAAAAAGGAACATAAATCTGACTGAATTTTACACAGAGCTTAACAAAGTGCAAGGCACATAATAGACATTCAATTAGTATTAGGCATTAATTGAGAATCAGGTAATCTTCCAATTGAATATACCAAAGTAAAGTATAATAATCACACTCCCATATTCAATAAAAATGAAAATCATTAGGGAAAGATTTAGTAAACATCATTAGGAGTAACACTATTTGTGAGGGAAGAGATATAGAAACTTACTTGAAGTTACTATTTGAAAAAATTCAAAACCCTATATCTGATTAGAATGTCAAATAATAAACATAAATGTACAATTTTTATCATTGTGAGTTGTGGGACAAGAAAAAGTAAAAATTGTTTTCTATTGGTATATAAATTCAATATTTTTATGGTGTTTATGATGTTTAAAACTTAAAAAGTTGTCAAGTAGTTGAACAAGTAAAGTGTCTTCTGATTTGGGATTTCTGTCTTGAATTTGTTGGTCTGCATCATTTCCTGTCTGTTAGTCATGCCATACACACTTTATTTAAATATGGCAACATTTGTCTGAGAAGGGTCATCCAACAGCATGGCTAAAAGTACCAAAAAAGTATAAACTTCTTTATCCTGCTGTGTTTTCTGCTTCTGAGATGTTGAAAGCATTTGTGATTTTTGAACTGCTAGGAAGCATTTATGACGCCAAGACTTTTTAAAGGGATTATAAATGGTGGGCTGTGGTAATACCTTTTATTAGTTTCCATTTGTTGGATTCCCTGTTATCTGCAAATGTTTTTAGTGGCTCTGATGCCATAGCCATAGTAGCTCCAGTGGCTAAAAACCTGTTAAGAGGACTGGCTGACTTTCAGACCACAGGGAAATGGTTCTATCTCTAGCTTTTTTTTTTTTAATAAGTTAAGGTTATATTTTGTTTTTGGCTAGCCAGCTCAGTTAGCATTTAGGGTTTTCACAATAATAATTATTTGACTTATAATAAAATATTTTTATTATTTGAAATAATTTTCAAATATCAAAAGCTATTCTCCATATAGAAAAACTGTGTCTGGTGTGATTGTGGAAACTAGGAAGAATTTGGTTGAATTGCAAAAATTTCTGTGCTTGCTAAAGCTATCCACAGTGGAGGACAGAAAGGCAATAGGGCAGACTGACATGTTGAAGGGCCAGACTCTGAACAGAACTGCTAAAGAGGAACTGTTCCAGTTATTCAATTTGGATAATAATTTGTAATGAATCTTTGGCTATGTATCTATCCATATATTTATTCAAAAATATTCAAAAATAATTCAAAAATATCCATGTGGTAGGCATTTCAGTGCCATGGAGAATAAAAGAATTTGTACATGCCAAATGACAATGGGAAAATTAAAAAATAAGTAAGAAAAGCAATGGGGTGGGTATTGTTATTATAGAGAGATAACAAGGTTGGGGATTATTGGTTGAAAAAGATGTTGCCATCAAGAGAATTCACCTCTTTCTAACAAGAGAGAGTCGTTCAGGAAAACCCTCTAGAGGAGACAGTATTTAAGTCGGAATTTGAAGAGTGAGAAAAGCCAATCATAGGAAGAGTAGAGAAAAGCTTTTTTAAAGAGAACAGTGCATGCGTGAAGAGTTTAAGGCACAAAAAAAAAGTGTTCATTTTGAGTAAATGAAGGACTAGTGGGCTTGGAACTTTGAAAGAATTGAGTCCAGAATGTAAATATAAGATAGAGCCTTGAAGGCCATTGAACGGGTTTGGATATTAATCTAAATGCAATGGAAAGCCATTGACAATTTTTACCTTTGTGTTTCCATTCGACATAATGGCTCTAGTTCCTGAGTGAAGACTAAATTGGTTTGAAGAAGAATAGTAAGAAAGCAGATAAGAGGGTGTTGCATAGACCAAGGAAGGAATGTTAATGGCCTGCAGTAGGATTGATGAGGCAGAGATTGATAAAAGCAGATGGATTTGTCATAATTCGGAGGTTGAATCAACAGAATTTGCTGATGAACTGGATGTGGAGGAATAAGGTGAAATCAGAAATCGGAAAGAATGGCTCAGATTCCAAGCTCAAAAAATTACATGTATGATAAGACCTTCACCAAGATTGTGGAAAATGCTGTCAAGTTCTATATTAATGGAGGTTGGCACAATGAATTTCTCTAACAACTAAAAATTCTAGGGGTATTCAGGAGGAAAATATTTTCTTTTTGGGGGGGAAGCTTTTCATTATTTAAATGGTTAGAAGTAGCTTAATATGCATTATCTGATACATAAACTTATTGCCCATTTTTCAGTCTATTATGAATGACTTTTTTGAAACATGAGAACAAGTCTGATGTAAACTAAATGAGATCTGAGTGAGGCAAGACAAGTTCATATCACCCCACATTTATTTTTCAGATACTCTACTTTTTCCACAAGAGTGAGCAAAACTTTTGTGGTTTTTTGTTTTTGTTTTTGTTTTAGAGAGGAAGAGAGAGAGGTTGGTGGGGGGCAGGTGGGGCAGAGGGTGAGGGAGAGAGAATCTTAAGCAGGCTTCATGCCCAGTGTGGAGTCTGATGCAGGGCTTGTTCACACAACCCTGAGATCATGACCTGAGTTGAAATAAGAGTTGGACACTTAACCACTGACTGAACCACCCAGATACCACAAGCAAAACTTTCTTAATATTCATTGTATTGTGGTTGTAAAATTATTGGAACAGCTCATGGAACAAAACTATCAAGAATCATAGAACTAAAAATCCTAAGAAATAGATTACACTGACAAGATATTTAAAGTAAAAACCTAAGGAAGACATAAATAATTTATGTCAAAATTTAATTTGACAACTTATTTTACATTTTTCTATTGTGGTAGCTAGCTTCCAAGATGGCCCCAGTGATCCTGACCTCCTGGTATTCACACTCTTCTATAGTCAGTACCCTCCCACCTTGCATCAGGGCTGGTCTCTATGACCAATAGAATATGCCAGAAGGGACAGCATGTCACTTATAAGGGTAGGTCATTAAAGATATTGTGGCTTTTTCCTCCCTCTTGGATTACTGGTTCTGGGAAAACTAGTTTTCATGCAGTAGGAAGTCCACATGGTAAGGAACTGAGGTATCTGGAGATCTGCTAGTAAAGGACAAAAGCATCCTACTAGCAGCCACATGAGTTAGGAAGCAGATCCTCCAGCCCTCATCGGTCCTTCAGAGGACTGCAGCTCTGGCCAACGTCTGGACTAAAACCTCAAGAGAAACTGAACCCCAGTTACCAACTAAGCTGATTCCAAGTTTGCAGCTTATGAAGGCTGTGCGATAAAAATCACTGTTAGTTTTGGGGAAATTTGTTACACAGCAATAAAAACAAATGCACTATACTTTATTAAAAAACAAAAAAATAATGAATCTTCCAAACCTGTGAGGGTTTTATATCCTGGACTTAGACAAAACATTGACATGTTTTGGAGATTTGAGTCTATTTTAAAAAATGTTTTTAAAGTTTCTTTTTAAATTTTTTTTATTAGAGAGAGAGAGAGAGTATAAGCAGGGGGAGCAGCAGGCAGAGGGAGAGAAGGGGCTCAATCCCAGGACCCTGGGATCATGACCTGAGCCAAACGCAGACACTTAACTGTCTGAGCCACCCAGGTGCCCCGGGAGATTCGAGTCTATTGACATTACATTAAAATATGTCTTTTTGTTTCCTTTGAGAGTTCTAGTTAATTTCTGATTTTGTTATGGTGTATATCAAGGAGGATATAAGGGATCCATGAAGTCATGCTCACAGATGGAAATTCATCTTTGAAGAGGGACTGATGGAGAAACTGTCTGAGGAGTATGTATTAGGATTTTAAATATGATGTCTGTAGATACAATTATGAAAAGATGCAAAACGGTGCTGCCTAGATTCAAGAGTCATAGTCCTAAATGTTTTATTAAGGAAATTATAAACTTGAGGATAGAGGGAAGAAATGATACAAAGAACAAAATGTATAGGGCTAAGATTTGTAAAGTGTGTTCTGCTGATACAGATTTGTGAAATGTTCTGTGAAGAAAGAGAGGTGAGTGAGCAATTTGGAAAAAAAAGGGGGGGCATAATCTCATTGAAAAAAATCACATTGGAGATTTGCACAGGAAAGAAACCTATTTACCTAATTTTTACCCTCTTTCTCAGTCTGATTGGACTGCTATAATAAAATACCACAGGCTGGATGGCTTAAACAACAGAAATTTATTTTCTTACACTTCTGGAAGCTAAAAGTCCAAGATTGAGGTGTTGGCCAATTTGGTTTCTACTGAGGCCTCTCTCATCTTGCAGATGGCTGCGTTCTTATTATGTCCTCATATGTCCTTTTCTCTGTGTGTTCACATTCCCTGTGGTCTCTTTCTGTAGGTCCTAATCTCCTTTTCTTATAAGGACACCAGGCATTTTGGATTAGAGCCAACTATATGACCTCATTCCACCTAAATTACCTCTGTAAAGGCCCTATCTCCAAATACAGTCATATTCTGAGGAACTAGGGGTTAAGGCTTCGACATTTGAATTTTAGGGAAACATGATTCAGTCCATAACACCCACCTTTCCAGAAAAGATTTGACTATGGTAACTTCTACCTCAGACTAAAGGACATTCCTGATGTCTAAGCATGTCATCAAATTGGCTCCCAAAGTACATTTTGTCTGGGAGAAATAGAAGTAATCTTTACAATATTCTCAAAATAATCACTTAAAAATTAGTGTCTACTCCCACAGTCTTCACAGGAGAATTTATCCCTGCCCATCGTGATCAACATTTCAATCCTGTGTCAGTGTGGTACAGTCAGGAAAACAGAAATCATTCTGCTAATTTCAAACAGGCAGAATTTAATCCAGAAAAAAAAAAAAAAAGGTTCTAAAGTTGTTGGAGGAGCTACAAGAGAAAAGGGTCACTGGATGAGCAAAAGAAAGGTAATATTGAGAAACTGCCACCCTCTTATTCTGGAACCCACAAGCCTGCAACTGCTGCTATATTTTAGAGACTTTGTTACATTTGGCTTTGGATCCACACGAAAAAAAAATCAGTGGTGACAAGAGCTATGGTGTCAACAGGTGTGCTGTCTCTGCTCAGGCTGCAGGAATCCAAACTTACCTTATTCTTCCTGTTGCCACCAGATGACCTCCAGCAACTCTCATATTTACAGAGAGAGAAGACAGATGTTTCATTCTTTTTTCCTGCCTTGTGATTTCCTACCCCTATTTTCTATTGGTGGTGCCTGAAGAAAGCCCCTAGTAAGGCAGACTGGGAAATTCAGCTGGAGACTCCCAGCCTCAGCAGTTTGAAACTGAGAGACAAGTAAATAGCCAACACAGCAGTGGCACAGTCTATGGCTGATTGTATTGTATGGTTAAACAGTCACAGTTTATTGTGTGGTTAAAAAGTTACAGTTTAACAGTTAAATAGAGTTACAGTCAGTGCAAACAGATGAAAAATGTTGCAAATAATGCAAGGACTGATTAAATATCAAAATATTAAGAAGGCTTTAAGAAAATTGAAATAGTTTTCAGATATCTTTGCAAAAGTGATCTTTTCCATAGTTTTATATAAAAGTCAAATATGAAGTCTAGTATGTGATATTATACTATTGCGTGGTCTTAGTAGAAAAATGATGCAATAATTAAGATGCCATCCTTTATTTCTAAAATTAGTATAATAGTAGCCTAAATTTTGTTAAATAAATAATGTTTTTAACTGATTTCCATTATTTTTCATTTTATTTTGTAAGATATGGGTGCAAATCAAAATATTAAAATTATTTACTATGAAATTAACTTCCTTAAGTGGATTCAGTTAAATTAGATTTTTCTGGCCACCAATTTTACTGAGATAAGGGGAACTTCTCTAATGCCTATCAGCATGCTACAAAACTATTTTTCCATTAAATATATTTAGGGGAACACTGGTATAAAAATAAAAGATTTGACATAATGGTTGCATTTATATAAACTGGGAAGATTTGGTTTGCTTTATGACTGATGTGAATTTTCAGGAGTATGTGGCTAGGTACAATAGGTTTTTAGGGCCAAAATATAAACAAAAGAGTTTGTGTGTTTCTTTTCCAGCCAACAATTCTGATTAGTATGTTTGTTGCTTATGAGTTCCTACAGTTCTGTACTCCCATGATTTAGAGTAAAGTTAGCCTAGAGTATATTTTTTAAACAGCATAATAAAATTTTATTGAAGGCCTGTTCTTACCTTGTGTGTTTCATTGATCTCCGCATGATTTCTTTTTTTTTTCCATATTGCTAAGATATGTAGGCAGATGGTTAAATAAATGCTTCAAGCATGTTAAAATTAGACCTGACATTTCTTATTACCTTGGCAGATACTGCCACTGATTTGCCACAATGTAATTTTAGGATAACTTATTCTAAAGTTTTCATATTTTATATAAAATTTAGTTTCAAGTATTAAAATTATTATTATATGAAAAACTATATTTGTATGATGATAATAGCTGATAGCCATGTATATGCTTCTTATTTTTTAAAAACCATACTATTTAAAATTATGAAACTCTTCTATGAATTATAATTCAGGATCTTAAAATAAATTAATACTTTCATAAACTTATTAATGCTCTCAAGTTTATAAAATTTTTCATGAAAATTCATTTGGAGCCAGATTTGTGAACTGTGACCTTTTTGGTACCTAAATATAAGAATAGTGTCTTAGGGGTTGGTTGTGCCAAGTGACTAATTAATCATAGGAGGAATATTTAGAAGGCGTGTGGTGATCCATCTGGCAAGTGACCTAGAGACGAAAGAAATTTGTTCATCCTTATAGTGTCTATTTTGGAAGTAAGGTGTTTTTCCTCTGTCTTCACAAACTCATTATCTTCCTAGGAGGAAGATATGGACAACCTCATTTTTAGGTTAACTGAAAGAATACAATGGCCATTCTGAGCTTTGGTGAAATAGAGAAATAGACCTAGGACCAGAATTTAAGATACACAGTATGTGTAAGAAGACAAACTGACTTGGTCAGCTGTCACAAATGAGATCAATGATAAAGCTGCAGTTAACTGGGCTAACATTTAAAAGAAAGATCTCTATGCCTGATTATTGACTAGTGAATGCTTTTATAATCCCCTAAAATTCTTGGAATTTTGAGACAAGATGGTAGCATTAACATATTTTGAAACTTGACAATCTGCTTCAAACTTATGAGGGGTAATTAAAAAAAAAACTATTAAAGTCAATGTGTAAAAACAAGATGGAATTCTCTACAAACCTATATTGAAAGGAAAGTCAGACTTCTGAGGTGACATTGAAGTCACAAGGTCCTATAAAAGCTGGCATAAGGGATAAGCTTTAAGAACTAGGGTTTTTATGCTTGAATTCTGGGGTCAAGTACAAACCATTAATGTCAGAAAAATGACACTGACCTCCATGTTTGAGGTGAGGAGTGATGTTACACGTCTGAATCATAAACAGGAGAGAAAATGTAGCTACCCATTCACCTAGGATTCAACAGAAAATTTATAGTTCCTTATATCTAGAAAAAAAGAATAAGAGGCACACATCAAAGGCTGGAGACAGAACCAGGCTCTGACCTACAGTTGTTAATACAAGATTTAATATGGAGACATGAACTCCAAAGACCTTGGAATGAAGTAACTGATAAAACCTATTGAACACACAAAACTCTTCACATAAGTATGTATCTCAAACAAAAATTACAAAATTCATTAAGAAATTCTATGCTGGGACAGGGTGGGGGAGGGCGTCTGTGTGGCTCAGTCAGTTGAGCATTCTACCTTTGGTTTCAGCTTAGGTCATAATCTCAGGGTGGTGGGATTGAGCCCCATGCCGGGCTCCTGTCTGCTTCTCTCCATCTCCCTCTGCCCCTCCCCCTGCTCTCTCTCTCTTTTTCTCTAAAATAAGTAAATAAATCTTTTTTTAAAAAGAAATTCTATGCCATGAGATGTAAATCCAAAATTCCAAAACAAAAAAACAACACATCCAAGAAAATAGAGAGAATATAATGTCTTAAAAGTTGTTAAATGAAATATGATCAAAAAATCTAAAGTCATAGGGGGCGCCTGGGTGGCTCAGTTGGTTAAACGTCTGCCTTAGGCTCAGGTCATGATCCTGGAGTCCCGGGATCGAGCCCCACATCGGGCTCCCTGCTCGGCGCAGGGAGTCTGCTTCTCCTTCTGACCCTCTTCCCTCTCGTGCTCTCTGTCTCTCATTCTCTCTCTCTCAAATAAATAAATAAAATCTTTAAAAAAAATCTAAAGTTATAGGGAGAATAATAACATCTATTAGAGGTTTTTGGATTAACAAGTAGGTAAACTTTAAAAAGAATCTTCTGACAATTATAAAAATACAGTAACTGAAGAGATGGAATAAATTATGGTCTTGACAAACTGAAGAGAGGATATTGACCTAAGAAACAAAAAGTATCAAATCTATATGCAGGCAAAGCAGAGAAATGAAGATAAGGAAAATATAGGTAAGAAGTTACAGACAGAAAAGATAATCCAAGTACATCCAAACCAATGATTATAAGAATTTTCCAAAGGTATTTCTCTATTATTTATAGAGAGAATTGAAGAGAGAAAAATGATAAAGATAAAAATGGCTGAAAATTTTCTGGAACTAAAGAATATGATTCTTAAAGCTAAAAAAACAATCAGAGTGTTGCACATGATTAGGAGGCTAACAGCAGAATGGTAGTATTATAGTTGCTGAATCTCAAAATATTTCCTACAAATACAGATAAAGCAAATAGGCATAATAAAACCCACAGACAATCTCTGCAACAAAACTAAATAATAAGACGTAATAATTACCAAAACAGAAGTGAGTAGTGCCAAATCACCTACATCAGCAAGATACTGATATTGTCAGAAATCATGCAGAAAGAAATGTTGAGAATTCAGAGGTACTTATGACATCCCTTAAAACTATGCACCCTATTATGAGTTGAATTGTGTGCCCCCCCAAAAAATTGAGACTCTAACCCCCAGTACCTCAGAAAGTGACCTTGTTTGGAAATAGGGTCCTTACATAGGTAATCAAATTAAAATGAAATCATTTGGTTGGACTATAATCCAGGATAATTGGTACTCGTATAAAATAGGGGATTTGGACACAGAATCAGATATGCACACAGGGAGAATGAAGGCAGGGATCAAGATGATGCATCTATAATCCAGGAAATGCCAAAGATTGTCAGCAAACCATTAGAAGTTAGAAGACAGAAATGGAATGCACTCTTCCTCAGAAGGAACAACCTTCCTGACACTTTGATCTTGGACTTCTAGCCACCAGAATTATAAGATAATAAATTTCTATTGTATAAAGAACCCAGGTTTTGGTATTTTGTTATAGCAGCCCTAGCAAACTAATACAATACAAATTATCAAATGGTTAACACCTTGTTATAGGATGCTCAGAGAGTCCATCTGAGAACAACTTCTGAAAAAATGCTCATTTTGTGGTGAGTGTAAGGGGACCACTGAAATATCTGAATACTATGATCTCTTATCCATGTGGAAAAGCTTCACCCTAAGAATGGCCATGTAGGCTCAGTCTCCTACTGTCTTTAGTTTTATAATTCTATCTCTATAATTCTGCCAGAGTTCTGATGGTTTCAATGTCTTCCAGAAGCAGTTCTGCCTGGGAAGGCCTGGATTTTCAGCCTCCTGCTCTGTACCCAGAATTGGCAAATGCTATCCACAGGAAAACCAAATGCAGAATTTTGGTTCAACTGTTTGGCCCTCCCTTCTTGGGAATACTAGTCTTTCTCATTCTGGCTGCTTCAGTAACTTTCTCATGCCTATAAACAGGTGATTCTTAAAAATTCAACTTTTTTCTACAGTTCACCCAAATTTTTGAATTATTCATGATGGAGGTATTTGTATTCTAAACTACTCTGCCTTACTCGAAAATAGAAGTTAATGTTGCCTTATGTTTGAACCAATAAGATATATTCCAAAAGGAATTTGAGTGCCTCTCTCTCTCTTATATATATGTGTGTGTGTGTATATATATTGCTTTCTATATTTTTATTCATACACTTATATGTCACTTTTCATGTTTCAGTAGGAAGCATTAAGTATGACCTGTACATTTTTAATAGCTCTGAAAATTGACAATACAGTGAATATCAAAAAGATAAATGCTATATCCGGTTTAGTAAAAAATTCAGCTACACAGTTTATAAATGTATTGTTTCCTCTTTTCGGGTGAATTTATTTAATTTGTAGTCCTATATTTTCCTCAAGAATCACTACTTCATATCATGACTCTCCAAATCACTACTTCATATCATGACTCTCCTTAGAGTAAATGAGATAAAACTATTTCTCAGCAATTGCTCATTTAAGATTATCTAAAGGAAAAGAGAGAGAGGAGTCTGGAGGTCCTTACTAATACTCAGGGAAGCCTAATAATCAGCTTGTGGTTGATGTGGCCCTACATTCTGTGACTGAGTTCTATATTATAAGTTTCTATTTATTGTATGCTAAACTTAAATTAACACACTTAAGGAAAATAACATAGGTGATCTCAGAATTGAGTAGCTTTCATTTCCTGAGCCTAATTTATAGTATCAGAAATATGTGAAGCAATGCAATTTGGCCACATTCTTCTACCCTAAAGCATGTGAAATTTCTCAGAACTCATGAAATATAAAACTTACTATAGACTTTTTTTTTCTGGACTTGAAAAATACAAGACTTTCTCCCTCATCTCCTCTTCTTGTTACCAAGTTTGAATTCAAGGTATGAATCCATTGACATTAAGGAACAAGTCCCCCTAAGAAAAAAAGAAGAACACTCAAATGCTCCCCCCACCAAACCCACCATAGCACAAAAATTTAAATGTTTCCTCCTAAAATTCCTTTGAATAGACCATAATTCAGTTCAAGGCAAAGACTGCTTAACAATATAAAAGATAAGCATAAACTGTTCATTTCCTAATTCATCATTTTGTTATATATATTTTTTTCTTTTATTATTAATAAGAAAATCATTGCAGTACACTGACAATTACTAGCTACTTGCAAACAGTCATACTGACAATTCAGTTAAATGTTTTATAAGGTGTTTAGGTTCATAAATAGGATTATTTTCCACATGGTATAAGAAAGGTTTGGCACATAATACTCATGAACAATAAAATGAATTTGGTGACTACTTCCCCTTTCTACTACCAGACTGGAAAGTTTCCCATAAATTTTGTGTCCCTCTGTTTGTGACAACCATCTGCTTAGCCTTCACACCTTTTTGTGTTTCAGCCAAGATGAAATTAAAATTGATGGAAGTATCTACTATAAAAAAAAAGGTAGCCCAGATAATTGGGGAGTGGAATGTAGTGTGCAACATTGCTTTGCATCCAGCACCTTCATTATGACAGTGTTCTAAACTCAAACATTTTGACAATTGCTGAGGAGAATTGGTTTATAAAAGAGTGTTTAAATATAATGAAATCAAATGTTGAGGATATATAAATATTTATTTCATTAAGTTAAAAGTTTAGCAATTTAATTTAAATCTTTATATTATAAAGCATTCTTTTTGGATTGAGGAAAACAATGTTAGCCCTCATATTTTTTCCTCCTTTGTTACAGGCATAATATTCTGAAACAATATTATTATTTAATGTTCAACAGTGAGCTACACAAGATTGGCACAAAAATAGACACATGGATCAATGGAACAGAATAAAAAACCCAGAAATGAATGCACAACTCTGGTCAAGTAAACTTCAACAAAACAGGAAAGAATATCCAATGAGAAAAAGACAGTCTCTTCAACAAATGGTGTTAGAAAACTGGATGGCAACATACAAAAGAATGAAATTGGATGACTTTCTTATACCATACACAAAAATAAATTCAAAGTGGATTAAAGTCTAAATATGAGACAGGAAACCATTAAAATCATAGAGGAGAACACAGGCAGTAACCCTTTGACATCAGCCATAGCAAATTCTTACTCGATATGTCCCTGAGGCAAGGGAAACAGAAGCAAAAATTAACTGTTGGTACTTCATCAGAATAAAAAGCTTTCGCACAGTGAAAGAAATGACAACAAAACTAAAAGGCAAATTATGGGAGGGGAGAAGATATTTGCAAAACAAATCCAAATTAGGGTTAGTATCTAAAATCTATAAAAAACTTATCAAACTCCACACACTCAAAATGAGTAATCCAATAAAAAATGGGCAGAAGTCATGAATAGGCATTTTTCCAGAGTACATACAGATGACTAGTGGACACATGAAAAGATGTTCAACATCACTGATCCTCAGGGAAATAGAAATCAAAACTACAGTGAGATATCACCTCACACCTGTCAGAATGGCTAAAATCAACAACACAGGAAACAACAGGTCTTGGCAAGGATATGGAGAAAGGGGAAATCTCTTGCACTGTTAACTGGAATACAAACTGGTGGAGTCACTGTGGAAAACAGTATGGAGATTCCCCAAAAAAGTTAAAAACAGAACAACCCTATAGTCCGGTAATTGCACTACTATGCATTTAACCAAAACAACAACAACAAAAAAATACCAGTTTGAAGGGATGCAGGCACTCCGATGTTACAGCAGCATCATCAACAATAGCCAAATTACAGAAAGAGCCCAAATGTCCATCGACTGATGAATGAATAAAGAAGAGGTGGTGTGTATATATATAATGGAATATTACTCAGCCATAAAAATGAATGAAATCTTGCCATTTGCAACAACATAGATGGAGCTAGAAAGTATTCTAAGCAAATAAGTCAGTCAGAGAAAGAAAAATGCCATGTGATTTCACACATATGTGGAATTTAAGAAACAAAACAAATGAGCAAAGGGAGAAAAAGGGAGGGAGGTAAAGCAAGAAAGAGACTTTTAACTATAGAGAACAAACTGACAGTTAACAGAGGGGAGGGGTGGAGGTTGGGTTAAACAGGTGATGGGGATGAAGGAGTGCACTTGTGATTAGCACTAGGTGTCGTATGGAAGTGTTGAATCACTAAATTGTATACCTGAAACTAATATTACACTGTATGTTAACTAACTGGAATTTAAATAAAAACTTTTAAAAAAGTTTTAACTATCTGAATAGATTGCAGCTCTAGTTCATGGTCACAGGAAAACTGTGAGCTCATCAGTTTGTTATTATAAGGGAGGAAAACAGCAAGGGAATGACAACATGCAAAACACTAAAAACATGTTATATCAAATTATTTGAAGATAGAAGAAAAGTATGCTATAAAGCCCACTGGAACACATTTAAGTAAAATTGAAATTGATTGTATATTGGTCACTAAAATGAAATTTATTTTTGCACTTTCTAATCATCTGGCTTTAATGTAGGTAATGAAAGACATACCCAAACAAGACTAGTCCTTTCTATGACACCATTCTTTAAAGGAAGAGGCTTGATAATACTCACCTAAAATCAGGCATATAAAGACAGCTCTCACCATTTTTAGACTGTTTAAGTCCTTTTCTCAACTATCATTAAATAGGAAATGGTCACTGCATATTTTCTTTGGTTTTATTGCTGTAAAACTATATCAAAAGAACCATTCTACATAATAATTGAATGACCTATTAAAACCAGAGACTTCTATATACAAGGAGAATCAAATTCTAAATTGTTTTATATAGTGAAGATAATTTATTTTATTGTTTGTGTAAAAACAAAAAAAATAATTGGGTCAGAGGACTTATCCAAGATTTTACATTTTATGGCAATTACATGGAAAAAGTATATGATAGAAATTTTTTTTCTCTTCAGTGAAAGTAATCTGCAATTAGCCATATACCTTTTATCCACTGAAATTGTCTAGTTTTGGCTATAAGCAGGTCAGCTTCAGTTCTAAATATTTTTCTTAGCCATAGTAATATTAAACGTACATACACACATTACAATTTCTGGTAGTTGGTGGGCCAATTGGCCAATTGCCCTGACCACCAGTGAATAGAATTAAAATTTTAAATCAAATATATGGATAACACTAAAAATATTAATGGACCTCATTTTTTAGAGCAGTTTAGGCTTACAGGAATTGAGCAGATAATACAAAGATTGCCTTCATATCTTCCCTCTTCCTCCTGCCCAGTTTCCACTATTATTAACTTCCTGCATTAGTGTGCTACATTTTTTTCCTATTGGTGAGATAATACCAATACATATTATTTTTAACTAAAGTCCAAATTTAAATTGGGTTCAGTCTATGTTGTACATTCTATGGGTTTTGACAAAAATATAATGACAGGTACCCATTATGACAGTGTCATACAGGAGACACTCATTACCTTAAAGATCCTGTGTTCCTCCTTTTCATCCTTCTCCCCTCCCTGAAGCTGCTAAATTTTTTTCCTGTCTATAATTTTGCCCTTTTTAGACTGTCATATAGTTGGAATCAAACAGCATGTAGTCTTCTCATATCGGCTTCTTTCACTAAGCAACATGCATTTAAGGTTATTCCATGTCTTTTTGCGGCTTTATAGTTCATTTATTTTTATCACTGAATAATATTCCACTGTATGGATGTATCACTGTTTATCCATTCACACTTTGAAGGACATCTTGGTTACTTCCAATTTTGACAACTATGAAGAAAGCTGCTGTACACATTCTTATTCATGCTTTCATGTTTATATAAATTTTCAACTCATTTGTGTACATACCCAGGAGTGTGATTACTGTATCATATAGTAAGATTATAATTAGCTTTGTAAGAAACCATCTTCCAAAAGATATCCACTATCTTACAATTTCTTTGTAAGAAATTATCTTACAAAGTTGTAGTATCTTTTTGCATCCCACTAACAGTGAAGAATTCCTGTTGCTCTACATCCTCACCACATTTGGTATTGTCAGGTTTTTGTTTGTTTGTTTGTTTTTCAATTTTAGCTATGCTAATAGGTATGTAGTGGTACCTCATTATTTTAATTTGCAATTCTCTAATGTCATATCATGGTGAGCACCTTTTAATATATTTACTTCTATTGATTATCTCCTAAGCAATGTGTCTGTTCAGATCTTTACCTATTTTTTTAGATCTTTACCTATTTTTAATTGGATTGTTTGCTTTCTTATTAATAAGGTTTAAGTGTTTTTATATACATTTTGGATATATTTTTTATCAGATATCTGTTTCATATAGCATATAAGACCCAGTTGACTGATGATAATGTTTTTTTCAGCTATATTTTTCCTGAATTTCTCCCTGCTGGATCTATTACTGGTGTAGAGGGGGGGTTAATGGATTTGTCTGTTCCTCTTTACAGTTCTATTAGGTTTTGCCTTATATATTTTGAAAATCTATTTTTAAATATGTATTAAGGATTGTTATATTTTCTTAGAGAAGTAACCCCTTAATCATTATGTAGTGCCCTTTTTATCGCTGATTGTTTTCTTTCTTCTGAGTATCCTTTGTCTGAAATTAATACAGCTACTCCTATTTCCTTTTGATTTGTGTCACAATGATATATCTTTCTCCATCCCTTTATTTTTAATATACATGTGTATTTATATCGAATGTGGGTTTTTGTAGACAAAATGTTTTTTTGTTTTTTGACTATTTCACTCTTTTTAATTGGTATACTGTCATTCATATTTATTATTATTATTGATACATTTAGATTAATAGCCATAGTATTTGTAACTATTTTCTATTAGTTGCCCATGTTCTTTTTTCCTTTTTTCTTCCACTCTCTTTTCTGCCTTGTGTGATTTTAACTGAGTACTTTATACAATTCCATTTTCTCTCTTAGCCTATGAATTATATTTTTTAAATTTTTTATTGTGATTGTCCAGAGGTTGCACTATACATTTACAACTATATAAGTTCACATTCAAATAACACTACACTATTTCATGGATGGTACAGATACATTATAATGGATTATCCCCAATTCCTCCCTCTTGTTCTTTAAAGCATTTCCATCATTTATTTCATTTATTCATAAGCTATAACCACATGATACATTGTCATTATTTTGAACAATAAACAAGTGGAGCAATTAAGAATAAGAAAACTAAAAGTGTTTATTTCATCTTCATTTATTCCTTCTCTAATGTTCGCCTCTTTATATAGACCTGAGTTTCTAACCTATATTATTTTCCCTCTTTCTGAAGAACTTTGAGCCTTTCTCACAAGTCATGTATGTTGGTGAAAACCCTCAGTTTTTGTTGTCTGAGAAGTTCTTTATTTCTCCTTCATTTTTGAAGAATATTTTCATTGGATACAGAATTCTAGGTTGGTGGTTTTGTTCTTTCAATACTTTAAAACCCCATTCTCTTCTAGTTTGACTGGTTTGTGAAGAGAAGTCCAGTGAATCTCTTACCTTTGTTCTTTTTCCTCTATTGGTCAGGAGCCCCACCAACTTGCTTGGTGTTTTCTGATATTCCTGTATCTATAGTTTGATGTCTGACATTAATATGAGGGACTTCTCAGCCATTATTTCTTCAAATATTTCTTTTGCTCCTTTCTCTCTTCTTGTTTTTCTGCATGTTACACCATTTGAAATTGCCCCACAGTTTTTAGATATCTCTTTATTTCTTTTTTTTAAAGATTTCATTTATTTTTTTGACAGAGAGAGACACAGCAAGAGAGAGAACACAAGCAGGGGGAGTGGGAGAAGGAGAAGCAGGCCTCCCGCGGAGCAAGGAGCCCAATGCGGGCCTCGATCCCAGGACTCTGGGATCATGACCTGAGCCAAAGGCAGATGCTTAACGACTGAACCACCCAGGTGCCCTACATACCTCTTTATTTCTTTTCCATTCTTTTTTTTCTCTTTAAATTAAAGTTTGGGAGGTTTCTATTAGCATATGAGAAAGCTCACTGACTCTTTCCTCAATTGTATCAAATCTACTGATTGGCCCATCAAGGCAATTTTCATTACTGTACAGAGTTTTTAATATCTAGTATTTCCTTTTGCTTCTTTCTTAGAGTTTCTATTACTTGTCTGTTTTTGAAGGTTTACTAATTTTTCCTTTGAAGCCCTTAGCATATTAATCATAGTTATTTCACCTTACCTATATTGCACTTCTGAACTTCTGCCATTTGCAAGTCTGGTTCTCTTGTTTGCTTTGTCTTTTAGACTGTATTTTTTTTTCTTTTTGTTTAGCATGCCTTATAAATTTGTTGAAAGTAGACATGATATATTGGGTAAAGGAACTAGGTAAATATGCCTTTAGTATGAAGCTTTAGTTTTATCTTGTAGGAGTTATATTGTATTTATTGTTTTAGCCCTATGTATCTAATCTTTCAATTTTCTCTAGTATCCTTATTTTTGTCCCCCCTATATTATTTGAGTTTCCTTAACAGCTTATTGTTTTATTTTTTTAAAAGATTTTATTTATTTATTTGACAGAGAGAAGACACAGTGAGAAAGAGAACACAAGCAGGGGGAGTGAGAGAGGGAGAAGCGGGCTTCCTGCAGAGCATGGGGCTTGATGCAGGGCTCGATCCCAGGACCCTGGAATCATGACCTGAGCTGAAGACAGATGCTTAACGACTGAGCCACCCAGGCACCCCAACAGCTTATTCTTAAATAGAGTCTAAATTTTGCAGTTTTTAAACCTGTAATTGTCTGTTTTACAGGAGTCCTAATGATGTGGTAGTAAATTATGAGGGAGGACATTATTCTATAATCCTACAATTAGGTCTAAGTATTTTACCAGGTTTGTGGCCTAGAGCTATAACTTTCACAAATGCTTCTCATCATTTTTACCCCCCTCAAGAGAGATAGGAGGGCAAAAAGTCCTGGAATTAGGTAGTTCCTTTTCCTCATATGGGTCTAGCTCTGGCATCTAGCAAAGTAGTTTCCTTTGGGGGCAGGAGGAGAGCTAAATTCTCTATTTTTCAAAAGTATTACTTTTCCCCTGGGCTTACATCAAATGGTTACTTTTTCCCTCCCCTGCTTTTGAGTGTGCAAGAGTATTTGTTTTTTTCTGACTTTCACCATGATGAAGACTCTTATTGGTCCTAGAGATAAGACTCACAAAAATGTGTGTTTCCCCTAAGACTGGGCACCCAGGAGTTTTTAATTATCAAGCTAGTACACATTCAGCTTCCAGAAGTTTGTCAATTTTAGTTTAAGATTTCCTACCAGTTTCTGGCTCCAGGGGCTTCTGTTCCTGGTAAGCTGTGATCTTTGTATTCATCTGTTTCTCCAGTTGTCAGGGCATCAGTTTGCTCTGTGTTCTCAAGTCTCTGATGTACCTAAGGAGAGTTGTTGATTTTCAGTTTGTTTAGAAATTTTCTTGTTATAAGATTTGGCGTAACAACTTCCAAGCTCTTCACAATCAGATCAAAAGCTGGAAGCCTGGATAGTACTTTAAAAAAAAAATGTATGGAAGACTTACCAAGTTAATTAGTAAAATAGGAATATAGGGATATTTAAAAAGTTATGAAACTCACTTTTGATTTCAGTATTTTTTAAAACTCATATAAATTGATTGTAATAGTATCATAGAAAAGTTAAATTATTTTCAATGGAACAAACATTATACTGACATTGGCTTTCTAAAAGAAACAATGGAAGTCAGAAAGTAGTGGTATGATATTTTACCCTATACTGGCAAACATCCTTTGTAAGGATGAGGTGAAAAAAGACATTTGCCAAAAAACAAAAATAGAGATTTTATTACAAATGAAATGTTACCAAAGGAAATTTTTTAAGTAAGTAGTGGGCAGAAGAAAATAATACCAAAGGAAAATTCCAAGATGCAAAAAAGAAATAAAGAACAAAGAAAGCTATACATTAGGGCATAAATCTAGAGAAATCTATAAAAACAATATAATTAACTCTTCTGTGGATTTCAAAAAGAAAAAAATAGTCTGCATAATAAAACCAGTATAAAAATGTCAAGGTGTGTGTTTGACATTAAAATATTCTCAGGTTCTTGCATTGAGGGATGCTAGTAAAGATACTGATTATCTTAGACCTTGATGACCTAAAAAATAATTATAAAATGTCTAAAATAACTACAAAGATTAAAAATAGAATGTGTAGCATTCTAACTAGTACCAAAAATAGATTAAAAAATACTCTGACAATCAAAAGGAGGATATTGCAATGATGGCAGGGCATAGAAACATGTGGCAATAGAAGATGCAAGCTAAGACTATAAAATAATAAATTCAAATATATCAATGTTGCAATAAATCTACATAAACCACTTTTTTCAAAAGAAAGTCTTTGTTTATTTATAGAACATTCATTATAAAGTTTGGATCAAACTTTATGCCCACCAAACTATTGAATAAAAGAAAAAATTTAATGAATAAAGAAAGACAAAAAAAGTCAAGCAAATAATAAATACTAACTTAAAAAAAAACATTTAGTAATAGTAACATTATTTTGTGATATTTTGTGTATATCCATTTGGAGAGATGTCTGTGCTAGAGATTCATATTAGGGAGTTGTTTGCATATAGATAATATTTAAAGTTATAAGACTTGATAAAACACCAAAGTGTGAGTTTTATAGGAGGAAAGAGAATCAATATTGAGTGCCAGAAACCACCAGCTTTAAGATGTCAGTGAGATGAAGAAGAAGCAGTAAGAGAGATGAAAAACAGCCATCAATTTGAAAGGAAGAAATCCAGAAAATTTTCTGAAAGTCAAGTGAAGACAGTGTGTCGAGGTGCAATGACTGATGAATCATGGTAAAGTCTGCTTATAGTTCAAATAAGATTAGGGATGATGATCAATGATTAGACAGTAATAACAAGGACATTGATAATGTTGATAACTCTTATGGCATATCGTGTTCCCCAACACCCCTATTATCAATTTCTCATTCCATCATCAGTAGTAGTAATTTGTTTTTTTAACAATTAATTCTCCCTCACTCCCCTCTTTTTTAAAAATCAGAAATGAGTTTTTTCTTTCTATTGTTGTATTTATTCCAAATCTCCACACATTCAATACAGAAAAGTTTCCTTTATTATACACATAAGTGGTTTATATTAATTGGGGAAATAAATCTTATTTACATGCTTTTCTTGTGGTTGTCTTACTGAGCAAAACAAGATATAATACCTAGAATATACAAATAGATTGATGTTTCTTTTCTTTTTCATTAACATAGATGAGATTATTAGGAAAAGTCTTAAGAAATAGTCTATCTAGAGCCATGCAAGATATTAACAGGGAACAAATAGAGAGCCAACTCAATTGCTGCTGGGGATTCTTCTGTTCAGGAAGATCAAACACTAAGTTACATATATCTGCTCTAAAAGTACCACAAATTTTTAATTATGACCCAGTCCCATGGGACATATATGGATATTCTTGCTGATCCAGGTCCAAATGAGTTTATTACATCCCTATAGATAGGACTTTTAATGGTATCCACATGGAAGAAATCCTTAGAAGCCATTTTCCAAAATCTTAATCTTGCTAAATTTAACTTATTTCTCTTCCTCTGGTTTGCTTCTGAGATTTCAAATTTCCATATATAGAGCCTAAATTATGATAAAAGCTGAAGTTCAAAGTTTGCTCTTTATAATTCAAGGTAAGTAGTCAATTTTAGAAAGAGAAAGAAAAGACCTTCATCCCCCATATACAATCAACTGTGCCATCCACCTGCTTCCATTGTCACAATATTTATAGGTGTAAAAGCCATAGATCAGGGATATGCTCAATGTATTTGGGCATATTTTGTTTCAGCTATAAATTATTTCTTCCACAGCTAATTAAGAGGGACCACATGTGTGCCTTGAAATTTCCTTATGTTCCTTTTATTCATGGTCTAGACTGAAGGAAGATATAAGTTGCCTACTTTATGATTTCTTTTCCATGATCCCAAACTTGATTTCTATTTATAGGGGATGACAATTCTCAAGCAGAAAGTTTATCTGGGTTTTATCTTCCAAGCCACATGGAAATATAAATAAAGAGTGAAACTTGAAGATTATTAGAAGAAAATGGAAGAGTCCTGTCCAGTCTCTATTATAAGACTTTTCTCCTTCCTACTAAAGGTCTACTCCATATTATGGTAGACCAGCTGTAATTTTGATGATTCAATATAGTTATTTACTAATATTAATGATTCTTATCTTGAGCAATAGATTGCAGCAGGTAGTGTGAGTTCTGAACTGACCCTATTAATTTGAGTGTGTTATCAAATAATTATTCTTCACAGCACCATCTGACAGTGTAGCAACTTACCTTGAATACAATAGGGACATCTTAACAAAATTGAGATTTCTACCCAATTTGAATATGACATATATTCTATGATATCTCTATGTGGTTTATAAATAAATGAAGAAAGTAAATTTAGCTATTCAAAATGTTTGTATGATTTGTGAGGAAGAACATTACACACAAGAATCAATGTTGCTAGGGGGGTTCAAGATGGCAGTGTAGGAAGATCTTGAACTCATCTCCTCCCATAGACACAAAAAAACTTATAACAACATATAAAATGATTTCCTCCTAAAGAGACCTGAAAACTAAATAAACAGAGCTCCCACAACAAAGGATAAAAGGACAACATCAAAATGGGGAAGAGAGACAGAAACATGCTCATGCCAGAACAAAAACAAAACAAAACCCAATAAAACCACCCAAAGAAACGGCAATCCACAAACAAAAGGGATCTCACAAATATGTAATTTTTTTCCTGAAAAATAAGGGGTCTGTGCTCCACAGCAAGTATTTTAACCTCTAGATCTTGCACAGGAGAGATGAGTTCCCAAAATGCCTGGCTTTGAAAATAAACAGGGATTACATCCAGAAAACCCATAAACTGTAGGTAACAGAAAACCTGCTTTTACAAGGCTTACTAAAAAATTTACTTGCACTGGATCCTTGCACAAAAATACCAGTTTGAAAATCACCTAGACCATATGGTAAGGAGACCCACTTATTAACCTTAAAACATTGCAAGAAAGGCAGGAAATTTTTGGATCTCTCTCTAGGGCAGAGACACCAGTGAGTGCCATTTTGTGATCCCATTCTAACTTCTAATACTGGCAACTGTGGGAGCCATTTGGAACTCTTCCTTTATCCTGTTTGCACTGAAGAGTGTATCCCACTAAGGGCTCTGCCTACACCCATGCTATAGTTCTGTGTCAACAGGAGACTGGATGAAGCAGAAGAACAGATTGGTGAGGTGGAAGACAAAAAAATGGAACTTACACAAACGTATTGGCAAAACAAAAACATATTTACAAAAATAAAGTACTTAAAGGGACTTTTAGGACAACATTGATTATAACAACATTCACATTATAGAGGTCACAGAAGGAAAAGAGAGAGAGAAGACCAGAAAACTTATTTGAAAAATTAATGGCTAAAAATTTCCCTTATCTGGATGAAACTGATATCCATGTCAGGAACCCCAGAGAGATCCAAATAAGAACCCCAAGAGATCCACATTAGACACGTTATAATCAAAATGGTAAAAATTAAAGAAAGAATCTTAACAGCAGCAAGAAAAAAAAATGTTACATACAAGGGCAACCCCATAAAGCTATCAGCTATATTTTTCAGCAAAAAAAAAAAAAAAATGCAGACTAAAATGGAATAGTATGACATATTCAAAGTGTTGAAAGGAAAAAACTTCCAAACTTCCAACCAAGAATTCTCTACTCAGCAATGATTCAGAATTGAAGGGGTGAACAAGGATTTTTCAGATAAGTAAACCATAAAGGAGTTCATTGCCACTATATCAGCCCCACTAGAAATGTTAAAGTGACTTCTTTAAGGTAGAAAGTAGTGGCACAGATAAATAATGATTTTACAAAAGTAAAAATCCCACAGCATCTGGGTGGCTCAGTTGGTTAAGCCTCCAACTCTTGTTTTCTGCTCAGGTCATTATCTCAGTATTGTGAGATCGAGCCCCACATTGGGATACACACTGGGTGTGAAACCTGCTTAAGATTCTCTCTCCCTCTCTTCCTCCCCACATCTCTTAAAAAATAAATAAATAAAAATCTCAATGGAAAAGGTAAATATATAGTAAAGATAGTAGATCAATCATTTATAAAGCAAATATGAAGGTTAAAAGACAAAAGCAGCAAAATTACTGAAAAATGCAATAATTCATTAATGGATGCATAATAAACATGTAAAATATGACATCAAAAACATAAAACATAGGGGAGGAGGAATAAAAATATAAAGTTTGGTAAGTGCTCCAATTTAAGTTCCTATCAACTTAAAACCAATGGTTATATACATAGGATATTATATGCAAATCTCCCAATAACCACATAAAGCAAAAACAAAAAGAAAAAAAAAAGAGAGAAAGGAACCCCAAACATAACACTAAAGAAAGTCATCAAACCACAAAGAAAAAGAAAGAAGAAGAAAGAAACAGAGAGAAATTAAAAAAAAAAAAACAGAAAACAATTAACAATAGGATAAAAAGTATATACTTATCAATCATTACTTTAAATGTAAATGTATTATATTCTTCAATCAAAAGACATAGAGTGACTGAATAGATAAGTTAAAAAAAAAGGACCCATTTATATATGCCTTACAAGAGACTTACTAAGAATTAAAGACACAGACTGAAAATAAAGAGACAGAAAAAGATATTCCAGGCAAATAGAAACAAAAAGAAAGCTGGTGTAGCCATACTCAGCTCAGACAAAATAGACATTAAAACAAAGACTGTAATAAAAAACAAAGGAGAGCATTACATAACAATAAAGAGGTCAATCCAAGAAGAAGACATAACATTTACAAATATATATGCATCCAATATAGAACCAGAATGTAGAAAGCAGGGGCACCTGGATGACTTAGTTGGTTGAGCATCTGACTCTTGGTTTTGGCTCAGGTCATGATCTGAGATCATGAGATCAAGCCCTACATCTAGCTCCATGCCCAGCAGGGAGTCTGCTGGAGATTCTCTCCCACTCTCTCCCTCTCCCTCTGCCCCTACTTCACTCCTGCATGCTCTTCTCTCTCTTTCTCTAAAAATAAATAAATAATTATTTAAAAAATATAATGCAAATATTAACAAACCTAAAGGGAGAAATTGACAGGAATATGATAATAGCAGGGGATTTTAACACCCAAGTTAAGTCATTGGATACATCATTCAGACAGAAAATCAGAAGGATACATCATCCTTAAGTGACACATTAGACCAGATGGACTTAATAGACATAAACAGAACGTTCCATTAAAAAACAACAGAATACACATTCTTCTCAAGGACACATGGGACATTCTCCAGGATACATTACATGTTAGCCACAAAACAAGTATCAGTAAATTCAAGATGACTGAAATCATGTCAAGTGTCTTTTCTGACAACAGTGCTATGAAAGTAAAAATCAATGAGAAGAATAAAACTGGAAAAAAAACACAAAAATATGGGGATTAAAAACATGCTACTAAACACCAATGGGTCCTCAACAAAACCAGAGGAAAACCCAAAAAAATACCTAGACAGAAATGAAAACAGAAATATGACATATAAAAAGCTATGGGATACAACATAAATGATTCTTAGAAGGAAGTTCAGAGCAATACAGGCCTACCTCCAGAAACATCAGAAATTCAATTTAATAATTTAACTTTACACCTAGAACTAGGAAAAGAAAAAGAACAAAGCCCAAAGTTAGTAGAAAAAAGAAATGATAAAAGTCAGAACAGAAATAAATGAAATGGGAATTAAAAAGACAATAGAAAAGATCGATGAAACTAAGAGCTGATTCTTTGAAAAGGTAAACCAAATTGATAGACCAGGAGCCTTTCTTTTAGGGACATTGAATCAGTAAGGCAAAAATCCCAACAACATAAGTCCATGATCAGATGATTTCATTGGTGAATTCTACCAAATATTCAGAGATTTAATATCTATCCTTCTGAAACTTTTCCAAAAAACTGAAGAAGAGAGAATGTTTCCAAACTCATTTTATGAGGCCAGCATTACCGTAATAGCAAAACCAGACAAAGATATCACAAAAAATACGTATATAGGCTAACATCCTTGATGAATATAGCTGCAAAATCCTCAATAAAATATCGGTAAACCAAATTCAACAACACCTTGAGAGGATCATACAACCATGATCAAGTGGGATTTATTCCAGGGATGCAAAGGATGGTTCAACACCCACAAATCAATCAATGTAATACACCATAGTAACAAAATGAAAAATGAAAATCATATGATCATCTAAATTGATGCAAAAAAAAAAACATTTGACAAAATTCAACAGGAATTTTTTTGTATCTTGTTACAGTATCTTTGTTGAAAGATCTTTCAACAAAGCTGATACAGAGGAACTGTAACTCAACATAATAAAGGTCATATATGAAAAACCCACAGCTAACATCATACTTAATGGTGAAAAACTAAAAGCTTTTCCTTTAAAATCCAGGAACAAGGCAATGATGCCTACTTTTGCCACTTTTATTCAACATTGTATTAGAAGTCCTAGCTGCAGCAACCAGACAAGAAAAAGAAATAAAATGCATCCAGATAAAAAAGGAAGAAGTAAAATTGCCTCTATTTACAGATGACATGATACTATATTAGAAAATCCTGAAATCTATACCAAAACAAAAACAAAAACTTGTAGAACAAAAAACAAATTCAGTAAAGTTACAGGATACAAAGTCTATATACAGACATTTGTGAAATCCCTATACACTAATAATGAGCTACCATAGGAGAAATTAATAAAACATTCCAATTTGCAATTGTATCAAAAATAGTAATATAACTAGGAATAAATTTAACCAAGGAGGTGAAAGACCTGTACTCTGAAAACTATAATACACTGATGAAAGAAATTGAAGAGGATACAAATTAATAAAAACATATTCAGTGCTCATGGATTGGAAGAATTAATATTGTTAAAATGCCCATACTACCCAGAGCAATATATGAATTCAATGCAATCCCTATCATTTTCCAATGGTATTTTTCACAGAACTAGAGCAAATAATTCTAAAATCTGTATGGAACTACAAATGATTCTGAATAGCCAAAACAATCATAAGGAAGAAAAACAAGGTTGGAGGTATCACACTTACTGATTTCAAACTAATACTGCAAAGTTATAATAATGAAAAGAGTATGGTATTGGCATAAAAACAGACACATAGATCAATGGCACAGAATAGAGGACTCAGAACTAAATCCACACGTACATGAATAATTAATTTATAACAAAGAAATCAAGAACACACAATGGAGAAAGGATAGCTATCTCTTCAATAAATGGTGTTGGAAAAACTGGATAGCCACATGCAAAAGAATGAAACTGGAACCTTATCTTATATCATACACCATAATTTACTCCAAACTGATTAAAGATTTGAATTTAAGGACTGTAATCATAAAATTCCTAATAGATAACATAGACAACAAGACTTGACATTGATCTTAGTGATGTATTTGTGGATCTGATGCCAAAAGCAAGCATAATAAAACCAAAAATAAATAAAATGAACTATGTCAAACTAAAGAATATTCTTTACAGCAAAAGAAACCATCATTAAAACAAAAAGACAAACTGCTGAATGGGAGAAGATATTTGCAAATCCTATATCCAATTAGGGATTATTATCCAAAATATATACAGAAATCATACAATTCAACAATAAAAAAGCAAACAACCTGAATAAAAAATGGGCAGAATATGGAGTATGGAAAATACTATGGAGGTTCCTCAGAAAGCTAAAAATAGAACTACCCTATAATCCAGCAATTGTACTACTAGATATTTATTAAAAAATACAAAAATACTAATTTGAAGGGATACATGCACCCTGATGTTTATAACAGCATTATCTACAAGAGCCAAATTATGGTAACAGGCCAAGTGTACATTAACCAATGAATGGATAAAGAAGAGATGGAATATACTTACAATGGAATATTACTCAGCCATAAAAATGAATGAAATCTTGCCATTTGCAATGGCATGGATGGAGCTACAGAGTATTACTACTAGGTAAAATAAGTCAGTCAGAGAAAGACAAATACTATAAGTTTTCACTCATATGTGGAATTTAAGAAACAAATAAGCAAAGGTGGAAAAAAAAGAGAGCGAGGCAAAGAAACAGAGTCTTTTATTTTATTTTATTATTTATTTACTTATATGAGAGAGAGAGAGAGAAGAGGGGGAAGGAGCAGAGGAAGAGGGACAAGCAGACTCCACACTGAGCATGGAGCCTGACATGGGGCTTGATCCCACAACCTTGAGATCACAACCTAAGTCGAAATCAAGAGTCAGATGTTCAACCAACTGAGACACTGAGGTGCTCCAAGAAACAGACTCTTAACTATAGAGAACAAACATGGTTATCAGAAGGGAGGTGGTTAGGGGCATGGGTTAAATAGGTGATGGGGACTAAGGAGCACACTTGTGATGAGCACTGAGTGTTGTTCGAAGTGTTGAATCACTATATTATACACCTGAAAGTAATAGTACACTGTATGTTAACTAACTGGGATTTAAATAAAAACCTGAAAGGGAAACAAAACCAAAAAAAAAAAAAAAAATGGACAGAGAATCTAATAGACATTTGTCCAAAGACATACAGATGGCCAACAGGCACATGAAAAGATGTTCCACATCACCAATTATTAGAAAAATGCAAACTAAAATTAAAATGAGATATCACCTCATATCTGTTAGGATGGCTATTATCAAAAAGACAAAAAATTGTAAATCGGGTGGGAATGTGGGGCAAAGGAAACCCTCCCACACTGATCGGAAATATAAACTGGTGCAACCACTATGGCAAACAACATGAAGATTCCTCAAAAAATTAAGAATAGATCTACCATATGATCCAGCTTTTCTAGTTCTTGGTATTTATCTAAAGATTATGAAAAGATTAATTTGAAAAGATATATATACCCCTATGTTCACTGCAACATTATTTATAATACCCTAAATATCGAAATGACCTACTTGTCAATTGATAGATGAATGGATAAAGATGTGGTATTCATATACAATGGAGTACTCAAGCATAAAGAAGAATGAAATCTTCCTTTTTGACAACATGGATGAAACCTAAGGGAATCATACTAGGTGAAACAAGCAGACAGAGAAAAAATATTTATTAATTTCACTCATATGTGGAATCTAAATAAACAAACAAACAAAAGAGTATAAAAACAAATTGATACAGAGAACAAATTGATGGTTACCAGAAAAGAATAGGGTTAGGAGGTGGGCAAAATGGGTGAAGGGGGTCAATTGTATGTTTATGGATGGTAACTAGACTTTTGGAGGTGATTATTTTGTAGTGTATACAGATGTTGAATTATAATGTTCTATACCTAAAATGTATATAATATTATATACCAATTTTACCTCCAAAAACCCAATGCCAATTATTTTTTGACAGCACACACAAATATATAATTATAGAAACTGATGAGCAATAGTTCTGAAATTCAAAGCCTAATTGATAAGTTTTGAGACGATGTGAATGTCTTTTTCAACCCAGTAGAAGTACACATTATCATTTCAATGTATAATGTGATTAGGCTATGAAAATGAGAAAAAAAAAAAGGAAGGGGAGTAAATTGAAGAGTTTTCTGAGGACAATTTCATTATATATAAAGTTGAAGATACTGAACTAGATATTTTCCATGGTTCTTTTATATCTAAAGTTCTGTGAGGTTTTACAAAATTTGTTTCTGAGTACCTCTTGCATATTATGAAAAACAATCACTTTATATAGCACACTCTATAAATAAAGGGCTGGTTGTTGTTAAGTAGAATGAAAGATTCTATAAAGTGTCTGGATAAAAAGGGGCATTTAACCAACACAATAAACTATGGTTCTGCTGATTTTTTTCCCTCTAGGATCATTTTAATACATGCTGGAAGAGGTCACAATTAAATGTTTGATCTCCTTCACTTGATACTAACTTTTGTAAATTCAGAACAAGCCAGAAAATGGCATATTCTTTCTCTGTAATTCATATGTTAACCAGAACTACTAGAATTTCTATGAGGGATTAAAGTATCTCAGAAATTCTTTCCAGATAGTACAATTTTAGTGAATAAATAGATCAAATCTATTTCCTCTTCTTGCTGACAAGACTTGTTAGCAGAATTTGCACTGAATGAAAATTATTGCTATGCTATCTGGAATTAGTACAATTTCTAGGAAGCTCTAAAAATTCTGGGCAGCATGTGTGAATTTAAGGAGAATTTCAATTTCTTGTTGCTGGTAAACTCTTGCTTAGCTTTCTCTATAATCTTTAATCTATAAATTGCCAAGTCCAAATGATTTGAGAAAGGGAAACTGGACACTTCCTTTAGTACTTCTGTAATGTTGGCATTTCTTCTCCACCAATATCCACTCATACCCAAAATGTGAAAGATTTCTGCAGCCTCATGAGAATCATAAATGATTATACATTCTGAATTCAAACTGCATATCATTGCTGCATATCAAATGATTCCAAGAGAGAATATGTATTTAGTAATTATTTATTCATCACTGAATTGGACCAAAATATTTTTGATGCAGCATTTTTGTTATTATTGATTTAAATTCCATTTCAGATAAATATCTGAGTATAAGTAGGTATTAGAACATCTGTAGTTCATACACGTCAATATGTTATATTTATTGCATTTTTCACCAACAGTGACTGAGAAAAAGAGTTTTGTATGTGTCTATATGTACATGTGAGTAGTGAATAGATGGTATGAATGAATACATGAATAGGAGAATAAAAGATTTGACCTCACAGATTATTATGGCATAGTTGTCATAGTTTATGAGATGGCATTAATAGAGTATTATTTTTTAATGCAGACATTTATTATTTTTATGCAGTCTTTTTTATAAATAAAATCAATATTTACATTTCAGAATGTATAGGACTGATTAATTTATTTTAATAATTAGGGTTTTTTTTGGTACCAATGAGTTCTGCTTTCCTTCTGTTATGGGTGGAACAATATGTTGGTATGTCAGGGGGTGGGATGTCATAGGTGTTAAGGTACACTTCTCAAGGTAGCATGATCAATACCATGCTCCTTTTCACTTAGACAAAAGTTCTCAGATTCAGACTTTGGGTGCTACATAGTGCCACATAGAATCCAGTGGAACTCAGAGCATCTGGATGTTTTAATGTCAGAGTGTATGATGAAACGTAATATCATTGTTTATTAGGTATAAATCTCTGGAGACAGAATGTGAAGTTGCAAAGGAGTTGAGTTGTATTTGCTTTACAAAAACAAAATAAATGTTAAGACATATATCATGAAAGCCATGTTTAAATGCAGATCATTTTCAGAAATGATCAGTTAAATTAAGATTTATTTAATACCAAAAACTAAAAGAAAATAATTGGCTTGATCAATCTACCACGTGAACCATCATTGTAGTCATACTTTGTATCAATATTTTGATCTTGGCCTGAGCCCTTGTTAACATAAGGTGATAGCTGAAAGATATACTCTCTTTTGGGTTATTTCTATGGGTTCAAACATAGATACTATGTTCTGCTATCAATGGTTGTGATGACATGACTGATAATTACGGCAATGATACATTTCTAAATAAATTTCTTATCACACTAATTAAAACAGAAAAAAAGATAAACTCTTAAAGTTGGGCTATGTGTCTATATCCAAAAGTTAATAATAACTTCTGCTTTTGGCCATGTTGAGTTAAAAGAAACCAGATTAAGCTTACTACATTAAATAAGTAAAAAAAAAAAAAAATGGACAAAATAGGTAAGACAGTGGTTTTCAAGTTTGAGGCAATGGACATTAATCCTTGAGAGAAAAAAACAAACGAGGTGAGTCATACTTTGCCTAGAGAGAGTTTCCAGGCAGCAGTCTATGGAGGGAAAACCTAAACAGATTTTGGCACTCTTCCTAAGCAAAAAAAACAGAAGTCAGAGTTAGGGAGGGCAAGGCAGGTAAAATGTGCGGGGCAGAGTACTGAAGAGGAAAGAGCTGAGTGAACACACACACACACACAAATACACACACAAGTACCTCAAAGGTTTTCCTTGAAGTGTTCAGTTGAATGCTGAATTATGTATAATGTCATATTTAACAATATACAAAAAAAATTAAGACATCAAAACCATTTGGCATATTTCCCCCAGGAATGCAAAGTTGATGTAACATTTGAAAATCAATATAATTCACCATATTATATTTTTTAAAAAGTTTGATTTTCCTAAGCAGTGCAATGAGAAAGTGAGGAGTGGGCTAGCAAAATGCAATCAGATGGCAAAGAAAGAAATATCAGTGTCTTTATGCACAGAATACAGAAACATGATTGTCTAAGTAGAAAATCCTAAGTATCATGCTAAGTGAAATAAGTCAATTGGAGAAAGACAATTATCATATGGTTTCACTCATATGTGGAATATAAGAAACAGTGCAGAGGATCTAAGGGAAAGGAGGGAAAACTGAATGGGAAGTCATCAGAGAGGGAGACAAAACATGAGAGACTCTCTCTCTCTCTCTCTTTTTTTAAAGATTTTATTTATTTATTTGACAGAGAGAGACAGCAAGAGAGGGAACACAAGCAGGGGTAGTGGGAGAGGGAGAAGCAGGCTTCTCTCTGAGCAGAAAGCCCGATGTGGGACTTGATCCCAGGAACCTGGGATCATGACCTGAGCCGAAGGCAGACACTTAACGACTGAGCCACCCAGGTGCCCCAAACCATGAGAGACTCTTAACTCTGGGAAACAAACTGAGGGTTCCTGGAGGAGAGGTGGGGGGGAATGGGGTAACTGGATGATGGACATTAAGGAGGACATGTGATGTGATGAGCCCTGGGTGTTATACACAAGTGATGAATTATCTAACACTACATCTGAAACTAATGACATACTATATGTTGGCTAATTGAATTTAAATTAAAAAAAAAGAAAATCCTAAGGAACCAGAAAAAACATTCTAGTAGGGTACAAAGTCAACATATAGCAATTGATTCTACTTATTACTAGCAATGATCAGCTGGAAATAATATTTTAATTAATATCATTTATAGTAGAATTAAAGATATAATAAATTAGAAATACATTTGATAAAAGAAGTGAAGTCTATGGGCACCTGGGTGGCTCAGTCAGTTAAAAGTCTGCCTTCAGCTTAGGTCATGATCCTGGGGTCCTGGGATCGAGCCCCACATTGAGTTCCCTGCTCAGCAGGGAGCCTGGTTCACCCTCTCCCTCTGCTGATCCCCCTGCTTGTGCTCTCTCTCTCTCTTTCTCAAATAAATAAATATTAAAAAAAGAAGTGAAGTCTAGTAAATTGAAAACTACAATATATTCCTGAGAAAAATTAAAGAAGTTCTAAATAAATGGAAAAATACAATTTGTCCATTGATTGGGATATTTCATATTTCCTTAAAATGTTAACTCTCTCTGTAATGCTCTAGAGATTCAACACAATCACTATAAAACTCTCAGCAGGCTATATTGTAGAAATTGATGCGTCCATTCTACAGTTTACATGGACATGTAAATACCTAAGTTAGCCAAAATAATTCTGGGAAAAAAAAACTTGAAGGATTTACACTATCTGATATCAAAATTTATTATAAGTCTACAGTAAAAACTGCATGATATTGGCATTAAAAAAGACTTGTAGATAAGTAGGAAAGAATAGTGTCAAGAAATAGGCCTGCATATATGTTGTTATTGACTTTTGACCAAAATGCCAGGCAAAGCAGTGAAATAAAAACTCTTTTTAAAAAAAATAATGCTGAAATAATTGGGTGGCCATATGTCCAAATGAATAAATGAGTAAATAAAAAAAACCCCACATAAATGCATATACAAATAAAAGAACATAAGCTATTTCCTCACATTATTTATGAAAGGAAAATAAAAATAGATCACTGACCTAAGTATTAAAGCTAAAACTCTTCTTGAGGAAAAAAGTTTACTAAGGATTTTTATAATAGCACACAAAAAGCATTGAAAAAGGTATTCAAGGGAAGACAGCAAAGTAGGAGAAGCAGATTGGAAAGTGCCTGTGGTATAAATGAAGGAGATTTATTGACTAATCTCAGAATGTCTGCTGAGGGGCAGAGATCTGCTGTAGAGTTCTCTGGGAACAAAAGTACTAACGGGCACCCTTTCTGTTCCCCTCCCTCAGCCTAAAAACCTGGATGCTTACAGGAGCCACTGCTAACACTCCCCATTTACCTTGCTAGCACATATGCCCTGCCTCAGAGTTCCCCTCCACACCCATCCCACCACTTTGCATCCTAGCAAAGTGGCTCTAGCCCCATTATCCCCAGAAGTCAGCCCAAGCTAGGACATGTGCCATCCCAAAGTGACTCCTGCCCTGGTGAGGTGGGGAGATAGCAAGCCCTGTCCTTTGATGTGCCTACAGTCGTGGCAGGGAGGCTAATTACAGACAGCTAAGCTGAGTGCCAGCATCACCCACCAATGAGCCTGCTGTGGCCACAGCCAGGCCTCTCACCAGTACAAGGACCAAACTCTGCCCAGTGCATCCACAGCAGGCAAATTGAGTCATTGCAGCTGGCTGGACTAAACACCACTGCAGCTCAGCCAAAACAAAAAGGCACACACAGCCCACACAGGGGACACTCCTGGAGTATCTGGTTTGGTGACCAGGGTGGTTATAATATAGGGCACCACAGGACCCCTTCTACATAAGACTACTACTTTCAAGATGAGATGATGCACCTGACATACCTAGTCCATAGAAACAAACACAGTTAGACAAATGAGCACACAGAGGATATGCCCCAAAGGAAAGAACAAGACAATAGTAAATTGTAGTAAATCATAGTAAAAGAGGTAAATGAAATGGAGATAGGCAATATACCTGATAAAGTATTCAAAGTAATGATCATAAAGTTACTTGCTGGACTTGAAAAAAAGGGATAAACTCTGTGAGAACTTAAACAAAAAAATAGAAAGTATAAAAAATAACTTATGAGGACTGAAGAATACAATAACTGAAATGAAAATACAGTAAAGGAACCTATTACAGATTATAGGATGCAGTAAAACACATCAGTGATCTAGAAGACAGAGTAATAGAAAGCAACCAAGCTGAAAGCCTAAATGAAAAAAAAAAAAAGTAAGAATAGGTTAATGGAACTCTGTGACATCATCAAGACTAATAATATTTGCATTATAGAGATCCCAAAAGGAGAAGGAAGAGAGAAGGGGGCAGAAAACTTATTTGAAAAAATAAAAAACTTCCCTAACCTGGGGAAGGAATAGCTATCCAGGTCCAGGAAGTACGGAGAGCCCCAAACAAGAGAAACCCACAGAAGCCCACACCAAGACACATAATAATTAAAATGGCAAAAAGTAATGATAAACAGAAAATCTTAAAAGCAGCAAGAGAAAATAAAACAGTAACATACAAGTGAAACCCTATAAAGCTCTCAGCTGATTTTTCAGCAGAAAGTATAATCCAAAAAGGAGTGGCATGATGTATTCAAGGTGCTGAAAGGAAAAATGAGGAATACTCTACCCAACAAAGTTACCATTCAGAATTGAAGGAAAAATAGTCTACCAGACAAACAAAAGTTAAAGGAATTCATCACCATTAAACCATTCTTACAAGAAGTGTTAAAGGAAATTCATTAAGTGGAAAGGAAAGCCAATAACTAGAAGTAATAAATTATGAAAAGAAAAAAAATAGACAGGTAAAAACAAAATATACTAAGGGTAGCAGATTAATCACTTATAAAGTCACTGTAGAGGTTAAAACACAAAAACACTAAAATCAATTATATCTACAAAAATTAGTCAAAGGATACACACACACACACAAACAGATGTAAAATATAACATTATATCCATAAAATGAGGAAGAGAAGTAAAAATTTAGTGCTTTTAGAACCTGTTTGAATTTAAGCAACCATCAACTTAATATAGGCTACTATACACATAAGATATTTATTGAGTCCAAGAGTAACCACAAATAAGAAACCTACAATAGATAAGAGAAAGGAATCCCAGCATAATAATAAAAACAAAAACAAAAGCAAAAACTGTGAAACCACAAGGGGAGAGAGATGGAAAAGAAGAGAACAGAGAAGAACTACAAAAATAACCATAAAACAATGAACAAAAAAACAAGTACATACTTATCAATGGATTAATGCCCCAATGAAAAAATATAGGATGACTGAATAGATAAAATGTAAGATCAGGGACACCCGGGTGGCTCAGTTGGTTGAGCATTGGCCTTCGGTTCACATCTTAATCCCTGGGGTCCTAGGATTGGGTCCCACTTCAGGCTCCTTGCTCATTGGGGAGCCTACCTCTCCCTCTCCCTGCTATTTCCTCTGCTTGTGTGCTCTCCCTCTCTGACAAATAAATAAATAAAATCTTTAAAAAAAAATGTAAGATCAATCTATATGCTGCCTACGAGAGACTCAGTTCAGACCTAAAGACACATGCAGACTGAAAGTAAAAGGATATAAAAAGATATTCCATGCAAATGGAAGCCAAAAAAAAAAAAAAAAAAAGCCAGGGTAGCAATATTTATGTCAGACAAAATGGACTTTATAAAAGCCCTGTAAGAAGAGACAAAGAAGGGCATTATGTAATGATAAAGGGATCAATCCAACAAGAAGATATAATAATTGTAAATATCTATGCACTCAACACTGGAGCATGTAATCATAAAGCAAATATAACATAAAGAGAGACATAAAGGGAGAAATGGACAGTAATGCAATCATAGGAGGAGATTTTAACACCCTACTGACATCAATTGATAGATCATCCAGAAAGAAAATCACCAAAGAAGAGTGGCTTTGAACAACCCACTATACCAAATGGTCCTAACATATATAGACATATACAGATAGATAGATAGATATGATATATATATATGATATATATATATATCATGCAATTTGCAAACAGCAGAATACATGTCTTTCAAGTGCACATGAAACATTTTCCAGAACACATCACGTTAGGCTGCAAAGTAGGTGTCCATAAATTGAAAAGATAAAGCATATTTTCTGACCATAAAAGTATGGAATTAGAAAACAATTACAAAATAAAATGGAAGGAACATAAACAAATGGAGGCTAAACAACATCCTACTAGCCAACCAATAGGTCAATGAAGAAATCAAAGAGGAAATTAAAAAAAAATACATGGAGACAAATGAAAATGAAAACAGAACAGTTCAAAAACTTTAGACTGCAGTAGAAGGAGTTCTAAGAGGAATCTTCACAAAAGTACAGACCTACCTCAAGAAACAGGAACTGTCTCAAATAAGCAACCTAACCTTACACCTAAAGAAACTAGAAAAAGACTAACTCAAGACTAGTAAAAGGAAAGAAATAATAAATATTAGAGCATAAATAAATTAAACACTTAATTGAAAAAAAACCAATGAAATCAGGAGCTTGTTGTCTGAAAAGTTAAACAAAATTTGTAAATCTTTAATCAGACTTATCAAGAAACAAAAAGAAATAAGTCAAATAAATATAATCATAAATGAAGGCAAAAAAGATATCAGAGACACATAAAGAATTATAAGAAAATATTATAAAAAAGTATATGCTAACAAATTGGACCAGCAGGAAGAAATGGATAAATTTCTAGAAACATACAATCTTTGAAAACTGAATCAAAGAGAAATAGAAAATTTGAACACCTTGATTACTAGTAATGAAATTGAATTAATAATCAAACAACCCCCAACAAACAAAATCCAGGACCGGATGGATTCATAGATGAATTCTACCAAACATTTAAAGAAGAGTGAATACTTATACAGCTTAAACAATCCAAAAAATAGAAGAGGAAGGAAAACTTTCCAATTCATTCTGTGAGATCAATGTTACCCTGACTACCAGACAAAGACACCACAAAAAAAGAAAACTATAGACCAATATATCTGATGAGCACAGATGCAAAAATCCGCAACAAGGAGAGCATGTGTTGGGATGAGGACTGGGTGTTATATGTAACTAATGAATCATTGAACACAACAAAAACTTAGGATGTACTATATGTTGGTTAACTGAACATTATGAAAAATAAAAATAAATTAAAATAAGTTAAAAAATTAAAATTAAAAAAAATCCACAACAAAATATTGGCAAACTGAATTCAACAATGTATTAAAAGAATAATTCACCATGTTCAAGTGGTACTGATTACAGGCATACAAAACTGGTTCAGTATTTCAAATTGAACAGTGTGATACATCACATTAACAAAACGAATAATAAAAACCATATAATCATCTCAATGGATGCAGAAAAAGTATTTGACAACATACAACATCTGTTCATGACAAAAATTCTCAACAAAGTGGGTTAAAAGGGAACATACCTCAACAAAATGAAAGCCATATATGAAAAACCCACAGCTAACATCAATCTTAATGGGGAAAAACTGAGAGCTTTTCCTTTAAGGTTAGGAACAAGTCAAGGATGTCCACTGTCACCACTTTTATTCAACATAGTAGTGAAAGTCCAATCCATAGCAATCATAAAACAAAAATAAATAAAATGCATTCAAATTGGCAAGAAGAAGTAAAATTTTCACTATTTGCAGGTGACATGAGACTCTATATAGAAAACCCAAAGACTCCATCTACAAACTGCTAGAATTGATAATGAACTCAGTAAAGTTGCAGGTTACAAAATCAATCTACAGAAATCTGTTGTATTTCTATGCACCAATAATGAAGCAGAAGAAAGAAATTAAGGAATCAATCCCACTTACATTTAAAAAACAGTAAGTTATCTAGGAATAAACTTAACCAAAGAGATGAAAGACCTGTACTCTGAAAACTATAAAACACTGGTGAAAGAAATTGAAGATGATAGGAAGAAATGGAAAGACATTCCATGCTCATGGATTACAAGAATAAATATTGTTAAATGTTTATACTACCCAAAGTAATCTATAATTTTAATGTAATCCTTATCAAAATACCACCAGCATTTTTCACAGAACTAGAACAAACAATCCTAAAATTTGTATGGAATCACAAAAGACTTTGAATATCCAAAGCAACCTGAAAAAGAAAAGGAAAGCTGGAGGCAGCACAATTCCAGACTTCCTGTTACATTACAAAGCTGTAGTAATCAAAACAGTATGGTACTGGGACAAAAACAGACACACAGATCATTGGAACAGAATAGAAATTCCAGAAATAAACCCACAAATATATGGTCAATTAACCTTTGACAAAAGGGGAAATAATACTCAATGGGAAAAAGACAGTCTGTTCAACAAATGGTAGAGGGAAAATTGGACAGCAACATACAGAAGAATAAAACTGGGCCACTTTCTTACACTATACACGAAAATAAGGTCAAAATGAATTAAAGACCTAAATGTGAGACTTGAAACCATAAAAATTCTAGAGGAGAACACAGGCAGTAACAACCCCTTTGACATCAGCTATAGCTACTTCTTACTAGTTAGGTCCCTGAGGCAAGAGAAATGAAAAAAAAAATGAAATACTAGGATTTCATCAAAATAAAACTTCTGCACACTGAAGGAAAGTATTAACAAAACTAAAAGGCAGGGACATCTGGGTGGCTCAGTCGGTTAAGCATCCGCCTTCGGCTCAGGTCATGATCCCCAGGGTCCTGGGATCGAGTCCCACAACGGGCTCTCTGCTCCATGGGAGCCTGCTTCTCCTTCTGCCTCTGTCTCTCATGAATAAAAAAAAAAAAAAAAAAAAAAACTTAAAAAAACCTAAAAGGCAACCTATGGAATGGGAGAAGATATTTGCAAATGACATATCTGATAAAGGGTTGGTATCCAAAATCTGTAAAGAACTTATAAAACTCCATACCCAAAAAAACAAATAATCCATTTAAGAAGTGGGTAGAAGACATGAATTGACTTTATTCCAAAGACATATGGATGGCTAACAAACACATGAAAAGATTCTCAACATCACTGATCATTAGGGAAATACAAATCAAAACTACAATGAGATATCACCTCACACCTGTCAGAATGGCCACAATTAACAACACAGGAAACAATAGATGTTGGCAAGGATGCAGAGAAAGGGGAACCCTCTTGCACTGTTGGTGGGAATGCAAACTGCTGCAGCCACTCTGGAAAACAGTGTGGAGGTTCCTCAGAAAGTTAAAAATAGAACTATCCTACAATCCAGCAATTACAGTACTAGGTGTTTACTCACAGAATACGAAAGTACTAATTCAAAGGGATACATGCACTCTGACATTTATAGCAGCATTATCTACAATAGTCAATTTATGGAAATAGCCCAAGTGTACATCAACTGTTGAATGTATAAAGCAGTGGTATATATATACACACACACAATGGGATATTACTCAGCCATATAAAAGAATGACATCTTTTTCATTTGCGATTCATTTTCATTTTTTCATCAAAAATCATTTGCAATGACATGGTTGGAGCTAGAGAGTATTATGCTAAGTAAAATAAGTCAGTCAGAGAAAGACAAATACCATATTATTTCACTCATATGTGGAATTTAAGAAACAAAACAGATGAACAAAGGGGAAAAAAGAGAGAAAGGGAGGCAAACCAAGAAACAGACTCCTAACTATAGAAAACAAAATTGATGGTTACCAGAGGGGAGGTGGGTGGCAGGATGGGTTAAATAGATGATGTGGATTAAGGAGTGCACTTGTTGTGATGAGCACCCAGTGTTATGTGAATCACTGAATTATAGACATAAAAGTAATATTACACTGTATATAACCACCTGGAATTTAAAGAAAAACTTAAAATAAAAAGCTAAAATTGTAAAAAAAAAAAAAAAACAAACCTAAAAACCAAACCAAAACAATAATATTGATGAAAGAAATTGAAAATGACACAAATGAATGGAAAAATATTCCATACTCATGGATGGGAATAATTAATATTGTCAAAATGTCCATACTACCCAAAACAATCTACAGATTTAATGTAACACCTATCAAAATATCAATAGTATTTCAAGCAGAACTACAACAAATAATCCTAAAATGTGTATGGAACTATAAAAGTCCTTGAATAGCCAAAGAAATCTTGAAAAAGAAATACAAAGCTGAGGTGCACAATCCCAGACTTAAGATAGACTACAAAGCTATAGTAACCAAAACAGTAGGCTACTGACACAAAAATAGACAGACAGATCAAAGGAACAGGATAGAAAGCCCAGAAATTAACCCATGCCTATATGGTCAATTAATGTATGATCAAAAAGGGAATAATATACAATGGAGAAAAGACAGTCTTTTCAATAAGTGTTTGAAAAACCCATTGTTACATGCAAAAGAATGAAGTTGGACCACTTTCCTACACCATACACCAAAATAAACTTAAAATGGATTAAAGACCTAAATGTGAGACCTGAAACTATCAAACACCTAAAAGAATACAGGCTGTGATCTCTTGGACATTAACCTCAGCAACATATTTATGGATATGTCTCATCAAGGCCAGGGAAACAAAAGCAAAATAAACTGTTGGGACTACCCCATAATAAAAGGCTTTTGCAAGTAAAGAAACCACCAACAAATTGAAAAGGTAACCTAGTGAGTTGGAGAAGGTATTTTTAAATGGGGTTAATAAGGGTTAGTATCAAAAATATATAAAGAACTTATACAACTCAGCATCAAAAAACAAACATTCAGATTAAAAAATGGGTAGAGGACCTGGACAGACATCTTTCTAAAGATATACAGATGACCAACATACACATGAAAAAATGTTCAACTTCACTAATTGTCAGGGAAATGCAAATCAAAACCATAATGAGGCATCACCTCACACTAGTCAGAATAGTTAGTATCCAAAAGACAAAAAATAATTGCTGGCCAGGTTGCGAAGAAAAAGGAAACACTGTGTATCATTCATAGAAATATAAACTGATGCAACCACTTTGGAAAACAGTACGAAGTACCCTCAAAAAGTTAAAAATAGAAATACCATATGATCTGGCAATCCCATTACTTGATAGTTACCCAAAGAGAATGAAAACATTAATTTGAAAAGATTTATGCACTCCTATGTTTCTTACAGCATTATTCACAATAGCCAAGATATGGAAATAATCCATGTTTACTGACAGATGAATGGATAAAGAGGAAGAGGTATGTATACAATGGAATAATACTCAGTGGTAAAGAGAATGATATCTTGCCATTTGCAACAATATGGATGAACCTAGAAGGTATTATGTTAAGTGAAATAAGTCAAAGAGAATGACAAACATGATATGATTTCATTTGTATGTGGAACCTAAAAAAAACCAAGACAAGCCAAAAAACAGAATCTTAAATACAGATAACAAACTGGTGGTTGCCAGAGGGGAGATGGGTAGCATGACTGGTAACATAGATAAAGGGGATTAAAAGGTACAAACTTCTGAGAACAGGGACAAGATGGCAGAGGAGTAGGAGACTCCATTTCAACTGGTCCCCTGAATTATGCCGGATATTTACCAAACCATTCTGAACACTCACAAAATCAGCTTGAGATGTAAAAATATATATCTGGATCTCTACAATCAGAAAAAAACACCACCTGTCCAGAGGTATGAAGGGCAGAGGTGGGATTCTGTGGGCAGATATTGGAAGATAAACTGAAGGGGGAGGGAGCCACCATAAGCTGGCCCCTGGAAAGGATGTAACGCCAGAAAGCAAAAGCATCATGTACAGGGGAACTCACGAGTGATAGCTGGAGGGGAAGGGCTTTATAACAGTGCTCAAACAGGAGCTTCGGGGGCGCAAGCAGGAACCCAGGACCGCTCGTGGTCTGGATTTTCCCAGGGTGCATCTTCTGGGTTGTGGTTGATATTTTGAACTCTGTACATTCCCTCAACCACCCTTCAACAGAATGAATAGGAGAAGGAACTGCCAACAAAGAAAAGAACCAGAGACAAGGGCCTCTCCCACAGACCTAACGGATATGGATATAAGCAAGATGTCAGAGACAGATTTCAGAGTAGCAATTATGAAGTCAATAGGTAGGCTTGAGAAAACCAATAGCGGCAATATAGAATCTCTAAGGTCAGAAATGAGAGCTAATCAGGCTGAACTTAAAAATGCTATGAGATGCAGTCTAAACTGGATACTCTAACAGCCAGGGTAAATGAGGCAGAAGAACGAATTAGTGACGTAGAAGATAAGCTGATAGAAAGGAAGGAAATCAAGGAGACCTGGGATAAACAGCTAAAAACCCAAGAGAACAGATTTAGGGAGATTAACAATGCCATGAAACATTCCAATATCAGAATTATTGGGAATCCCTGAGGGGGTGAGAGAGAGAGGACTAAAAGGTATATTTAAGCAAATCGTAGCTGAGAACTTCCCTAATCTGGGGAAGGAAACAAGCATTCGTGTCCAAGAGGCAGAGAGGATCTGTCTCAAGATCAAGGAGAACAGACCAGTGCCCTGGCATATAATTGTAAAACTTGCAAATCTTAGAACCAAGGAAGCCACCCTGAGAGCAGCTAGGGGGAAGAGATTTTTTACATATGGAAGGAGGAATATCAGAATAATGTCAGACCTATCCACAGAGACCTGGCAAGCCAGAAAGGGCTGGCAAGACATATTCAGGGTACAAAATGAGAAGAACATGCAGCCAAAAATACTTTATCCAGCAACGCTGTCATTCAGAACAGATGGAGAGATAAAGAGCTTCCAGGACCAGCAGAAAATGAAAGAATATGTGACCACCAAACCAGCCCTGCAAAAAATATTAAGGGGGATTCTATAAAAGAAGAAAGACCTAAAGAGTAATATAGATCAGAAATTTACAGAGACAATCCATATAAACAGGGCCTGTAGAGACAATAGGATGGCAATAAATAAATATCTTTCAGTAGTTACTCTCATTGTGAATGGCCTAAATGCTCCCATGAAATGGAATAGGGTTGAATGTTGGATACAAAGACAGGATCCAACCATATACTGTCTACAAGAGACTCATTTTGAACCTAAAAACACCTCCAGACTGAAAGTGAGGGGAAGGAGAACCATTTTTCATGCCAATGGACCCCAAAAGAAAGCTGAGGTAGTAATTCTTATATCAGACAAATTAGAATTTAAACAAAAGACTATATTAACAGATCCAGAGGGACACTATATCATACTTAAAGGGTCTAACCAACAAGAAAATCTAACAATTGTAAATATCTATGCCCCCAACATGGGCACAGCCAACTACCTAGCCAACTGTTAACTGAAATAATGAATCAGATTGACAACAATACATTAATAGTAAGAGATTTTAACACTCCACTCTCAGCATTGGACAGATCATCTAAAAGGAAAGATCAACAAAGAAACAAGAGCTTTGAATGAGACATTAGACCAGATGGACTTCGTAGATATATACAGTACATTCCACATTAAAACAACAGAATACTCATTCTTCTCCAATGCACATGGAACTTTCTCCAAAATAGACCACATAGTGGGTCACAAATTAGGTCTTAGCTGATAGCAAAAGACTGATATTATTCCCTGCATGTTATCAGACCACAATGCCTTGAAATTGGAACTCAATCACAAGAAAAAATTTGCAAGGAATTCAAACACTTGGAAGTTAAAGAATGATTGGGTCAACCAAGAAATTAAAGAAGAACTTAAACAATTCATGGAAACTAATGAGAATGAAAACACTTCAGTTCAAAACCTATGGGATACTACAAAGGCAGTCCTAAGAGAGAAATACATAGACATCCAAGCCTCCCTCAGAAAATAAAAAAATCCCAAATGCACAAGCTAATCTTACAGCTAAAGGAGCCGGAGAAAGAACAGCAAATAAAACCAAAACCAAGCAGGAGAAGAGAAATAATAAAGATTAGAGCAGAAATCAATGAAATAGAAACCAGAAAAACAGTAGAACAGATCAACAAGACTAGAAGCTAGTTCTTTGAAGAATTAATAAGATCGATAAACCAGTGGCCAGAGTTATCCAAAAGAAAAGAGAAAGGACCCAAATTAATAAAATCATGAATGAAAGGGAAGATATCATGACTAACACCAAGAAAATAGAAATAATTATTAGAAATTATTACCAGCCACTATATGCCAACAAATTAAGCAACATGGAAGAAATGGATGCCCTCCTGGGAACTTATAAACTATCAAGACTGAAACAGGAAGAAATAGACAATCTGAACAGACCAATAACCAGTAACGAAATTTAAGCAGTAATCAAAAACCTCCCCCCACCAAAAAAAAGTCCAGGGCCAGATGGTTTCCCAGGGGAATTCTACCAAACATGTAAAGAAGAAATAATACCTATTGTACTGAAGATGTTTCAAAAAATAGAAACAGAAGGAAAACTTCCAAACTCCTTCTATGAGGCCAGCATTACTCTAATCCCCAAACCAGGCAAAGACCCCATCAAAAAGGAGAATTATAGACCACTATTTCTGATCAACATGGATGCTAAAATAGTCAACAAGATGCTAGCTAATAGGATCCAACAGTACAATAAAAAGATTATTCACCACGACCAAGTGGGATTTATTTCTGGGATGCAAAGGTGGTTCAACATTCACAAATCAATCAACATGATAGAGCACATTATAAAAGAAAATACAAGAACCATATGATGCTCTCAGTTGATGCAGAAAAAGCATTTGACAAAATACGGCATCCTTTCCTGATTAAAACTCTTCAGAGTATAGGGATAAAAGGAACATTCCCAAATATCATAAAAACCATCTATGAAAATCCCACAGCAAATATCATTCTCAATGGGGAAAAGCTGAGAGCTTTTCCCTTAAGGTCAGGAACACAACAGGGTTGCCCACTCTCACCACTATTGTTCAACAGTTCTAGAAGTCCTAGCATCAGCAATCAGACAACAAAAAGAAATAAAAGGCATCTAAGTTGGCAAAGAAGAAGTCAAACTCTCTCTTTTTGCAGATGACATGATACTCTATGTGGAAAACCCCAAAGACTCCACCCCCAAATTACTAGAACTCATATAGCAATTCAGTAGTGTGGCAGGATACAAAATCAATGCACAGAAATCAGTTGCTTTTCTATACAATAACAATGTAACTGTAGAAAGAGAAATTAAGGAATTGATTCCATTTACAATAGCAACAAAAACCATAAGATATCTAGGAATAAATGTAACCAAAGAGGTAAAGGATCTATACACTAGAAGCTACAGAATGCTTATGAAAGAAATTGAGGAAAACAAAAAAAGATGGAAAAAGATTCCATGCTTATGGATCAGAAGAATAAACATTGTTAAATCCTGCCCAGAGCAATCTACACCTTCAATGCCATCTCTATGAAAATACCATCGGCATTTTTCAAGGAGCAGGAACAAACAATCCTAAAATTTGTATGGAGCCAGAAAAGACCCCAAATCGCCAGGAGAATGTTGAAAAGGAAAAACAAAGCTGGGAGCATCATATTGCCTGATTTCAAGCTCTATTACAAAGCTGTGATCACGAAGACAGCATGGTATTGGCATAAAAACAGACACACAGACCAGTGGAACAGAATAGAGACTCCAGAAATGGGCCCTCAACTCTACAGTCAATCTTTGACAAATTAGGGAAAAATGTCCAGTGGAAAAAAGATAGTCTCTTTAATGAGTGGTGCTAGGAAAATTGGACAGCTACGTATAGAAGAATGAAACTGGACCATTCCCTTACACCATATACAAAAATAAACTCAAAATGGATGAAAGACCTCAATATGAGACAGGAATCCATCAAATCCCAGAGGAGAACATAGGCAGTAACCTGTTTGACATCAGCCACAGCAACTTCTTTCAAGACACGTCTCTAAAGGCAAGGGAAACAAAAGCAAAACTGAACTGTTGGTACTTCATCAAGATAAAAAGCTTCTGCACAGCAAAGGAAACAGTCAACAAAACAAAGAAGCAACCCACGGAATGGGAGAAGATATTTGCAAATGACACTACAGACATAGGGCTGATATCCAAGATCTATAAAGAACTTCTCAAACTCAACACTCAAAAAACAAATAACTTGTGTATAGAATATATTAATAATTTTTATAATCTAAAATAATATCTGAGTTCGATAGAGCCTTCCAAAGAAGATGTATTGATGACAATAAGTATATCAAAAGAAGCTCAATATCATTAGTTATTGTGACTTTTTAAAATCAACATTTGTCAACTAGAGCCTCCCAGAGTGTTGGATGGTGATACTTGGTTCAACGAAGGACCACAGAGAATTGAAATAGAAAAATTTATTACTCACAAGTCCTGGAAAAAGTACACAGCATGACCATACAGGGAGATCAAAGCAGGCTGTAGGCAGAAAGAGTGCCACGACCTAGGGCACCAGCCTTTATTAGAGACCACAGATGGAGTGCTTTGGGGTTCCTGGACTAAATTAGTCAATTCAAACCAAAAAGAGTGAGGTTTTGGTAAACTCCACAGGGGTCCTAGCTCAGGAGCTCTAAGGGGAAGGCCTTAGGTGACAGAGGAGACTGTTTACCACAAGGGGCTGTTAGGGAAGTTATAGCAGGAACTTACATTTACCTGTGACTCTATGGGCTGATATCTACAGTACACATTTGCATGAGAAGCTAATGTCATTTTAAGGCTCCCACTAGCCTCTTGATCAAAGAAATGGATGTTGAGGCCGCAATACCATGGAGTAGCTTAAATAAATTCTCAACATTAGTCATTAGGAAAATGCTAATTAAATGTTATTTTATGCCCACTGGAACAGCTAAACTAAAAAGACTGATCATTCAAAGTGTTGGTTATAATGTGGAGTATCTGCTACTCTCATCCTTCCCTGGTGGTGGGAATGTAAAATTGTATAACCGCTATGGAATACTGTTTGGCAGTTTCTTAAAAAGTTAAACATGCATTCAAGATATATTCCATTTATTCCACTCCTAGGTATTTACCCAAGATAAATAAAGGCATATATCCTACAAGTACACATGAGTGTACACAGCAGCTTTGTTTGTAACAGTGTAAAAACTGGAAACAACCCAAAGTTTTATCATAGGTGAATGGATGAATAAATGTGGCATATTCATGTAATGGGATACTATTTAGAAATAACAAAATAGTTGAAATATGCAACATGGATTAATATTGAAATAATTATTCTGTGTCAAAAAGCCAAACAAAATAAAGTACTTGTTGTTTGATTCTATTTACATATAATTTGAGAATATGTAAATTAATCTATAGAGACAAAGTACACCAGTGATTGCTTAGGGAGGAGGTGGTGGATCAAGGGAAGAGGTTTGACCTTGAGGGTGGAAATGTTTATTATAATTGTGATGATATGAAATATGTTTCTTTATATACAATATAAATATATTATATTTATGATATATTTAAGTATATAACATATACAATAATTAATATATAATTATATATTATACATATATTTATGTGTAAACACCAAATTGCAAACTTTAAGTATTTGCATTTTATTGTACTTTAATTACACTTCAATAAAGCTATAAATATAAGAATGTACTAATAATGTAATCTCATATTAAAAAGTTTCAAACCACTGCTTCTCTTAACATGTTACTAGCCCAAAAAAGATAATTAAGCAAATGAAAATGTAAGATGAATCCAAGATGGCAGGTAAACTCTCCAGAGATATTCTACTTGCTCCCTGCTTTATATTGATATAAAATATTATTATAATCCCTCTTTCATAATGTAGAGAATGGAGGCCAAAAGAGTCAAGGGACTGACTTCATTCATTCACTCAAGTCTACATAAGTAGAGATAGAAGATAAGATTTTAACCCATTCTGATTCATGCCCAAAAGGCTATGTACCTAGTGACATCAAAATATATTATCAAATTAACATGTCACAAAAGAGTCTAAAACATAAAGCCACTTTTGAGGAAATATGAAAGTAATATTACCAGAAAAAAAAATCACAGCTCTGATGTATGGAAAGACACTTCCACCTATTCTTTTAAAGTTTCTATAAGAGGGTGCCTGGGTGGCTCAGTTGGTTAAGCGACTGCCTTCGGCTCAGGTCATGATCCTGGAGTCCTGGGATCGAGTCCCACATCGGGCTCCCTGCTCAGTGGGGAGGCTGCTTCTCCCTCTGGCCCTCTCCCCTCTCATGCTGTCTCTCACTTTCTCTCTCTCTCAAATATATAAATAAAATCTTTAAAAATATATAAAAAAAATAAAAAAAGTTTCTATAAGAAAAGTAAATCATTTGTTGGATTTAATAAAGATATTCCCACTTAATAAAAGGAAGGTCTCTTTTATTAGGTAACTTTTTAATAACAAGGGAGGAAGAAAACCAGTAAGGAGTATCTTATAGTAAAATACTCCAGATGGAAGCAGTCACAAGTGTGAGAGAAGTAAGACAGAGCTAGATGCCTGCTTGTCATATTCTATGAACAAGGAGGCTGGTATGATCAGAAAGAATGAGGTGGAGAAAAGGAGTTGTAAATGGGTAGGTTATGAAGTCTGAAAAAAAACTAGGGTCTAGATCATACAAAGTTTGGTAAAGAACTTGGATTTTTATACAAAAATAAATGCAATTTATATTCAAAGAATCTCTGCTCTAAATGCCACTAGAAAAAATATATTACCAAAAAAATGAATAACATTAGAAGACAACTGTTGCTTAAATGGGGCACTGTGCTATCTTCCTGAGAAGATGTAACTCCTGAGACTGTTCTGCTCATGTCTTAACTACTTCTATTTCCAATACATTATGCTTTAGATTGATCGATGGTAGAAAATATCACCAACAAAAATAAGGCTTTTCATCTTCTGACTACAGTGATAAGAATTATTACCTAATAGTAGATGATACTTGAAATTCCAAGGGGCATATATTAATTACCAGGATTATAGATTTAAGCTCTTGATCACAAATGACAACACATGCCACTTGGAGAGATATACACTTCTGTTTAAAAAGCTTTGGGTAATAAGCCAAATTTACTTAATGTCTTCATTAATAAGAGTTACAAAGTTCTTGAAGCAAAGGGTATCAGTTTGCTAAAAGGGACACAGGTGGAAACAACTTGAGAATGATATAGGGATACTTGTACATAAGAAAATGAACTCACGAATCTCTAAAATCTTAATGTATATTTTTTACTATATATGTGAAATTAATGGATGACTTGATGAATTCTTTTTTTAGTAGCATTCAAAATTACTGGTAAATTTACTCATGTAATTCTAGGTTGACTAACCCTCTTAGCTTGCCTGTGACTCCCAATTTTATCACTGAAATGTGACATTCTTTTTTTTATTATGTTCACTTAGCCAACATATAGTACATCATTAGTTTTTGATGTAGTGTTCAGCTATGCATTAGTTGTGTATAACACCCAGTGCTCATCACAACAGGTGCCTTCCTTTAATACCCATCACCCAGTTACCCTATCCCTCCAACCCCCTCCCTTCTGTAACCCTCAGTTTGTTTCCTGGAGTCCAGAGTCTCTCATAGTTTGTCTCCCTCTCTGATTTCTTCCCATTCAGTTTTCCCTCCCTTCCCCTGTCGTCTTCATATGATTTCACTCATATGTGGAACATAAGGAAATATAGCATTCTGGGAAACATTTCAGTTCAGGGCCAACAGGGCTGGTTGATCACCCTACTTCTAGAAATACTGAAAGTGTATATACTATGTGGTTATAAATCATCTTTTTCAATTTTGTTCAAAATAGGGTACATTACAAAATAATATGCAACCTATCAGTAGGACATAATGAATGACACTGGTATACCAACTACCCAATTAAAACATTTGAAATGACTGCTCTGTTTCAAGTCTCCTGTATGCTTCCTGCCACTTTCCCACCTTCCAGCTTTGCTCAGAAGTTATTGCTTTGATGAAATACATAATTGCTTTTCTGCTTTCTTATACTCAAATGCCATCTTGTTTGAATTAACATTGTTTTGGAACTTTATATAAATAATATCATATTGTGTATATTTTTCTGCCACACATTTTTATTATTCAACGTTATGTTAAAGGATGTCATTCATTTCACCATGTGAACACCCATGAAGCAGGTTTATTCATTTTCATCATTGTACAAAAGCAATAAGAAAATAACTAATGCTTCTATAGTGCTTATTATGTTCCAGAAACTGTTCTAAACTCTTTTCATATACAAATTCATTTATATGTACAAGAACCATAAGTGCTGGAAACTCTCATTATCAATATTTTATATATGAGCAGACTGAAATATGCAGTGACATAATTATAGAATAATTAGTAGTAGACCTGTGCTTCAAATCTATAAGTTCTGACATCAGAGACCTCATTCATAATCACTAAAATAAGATATTGTATATTCTGTATAAATATATGATAGATATATCCATTATATTGTCATTGGATATTTGGGTGGTTTTCACACATATTTTCCCAATTACAAACAATAACTTGGTAAACATTCTTGTAACAGGTCTTCTCATTCAAATAAGTAAGATAGAGTATATTCCAAGAGTCACAAAGTGTATATATTCTCATATATGTCTGTATTTGAACCAAAGCCAAATAAAATGTCTCTTATCCCATATTTTTATCAACCTACTGTGTAGTCACACATTTTAAGATTTTTGCCAAATTAGTGTTTGGATCAATTTGCATTTCCAGATTACAAATGAGATTGAGCATATTTTTATTTTATTGGTCAATTATGTGTAAGAAAAATTCTTACTTGGTCCCTAGATTTTTTTCCACTTGTTTTGATTTTAGTGATTTTCAAAGACTTTTAAAAATAATTTTTAAGTGACAGAAAATCATATATTTTGTTTCATATGTTACATTTTGTTTTATATACAGTTCATATTTTATATAAGTATATATGTTCTTGTTTTAAGTGTTGCAAAAACACCTTCCAGTTTTTGTGTATCTTTTCATTTTATAAATTTATGATAACAAAATTTATTAATCTTTCCAGTATTGTCTTCTTTTATATCTCATCTAAGAAGTCTTTTCCTTTTTTTTTTAAGAAGACCTTTCCCATTCTAAAGTCATTATTAAGTCTTTAATCCTTTTAGAATCAAATTTTATTTATGGTAAGAGAAGACCATCAAATTTCTTTGTTTTGTTCCCATATGGATAACTAGTTTTTCAACAGCATTAAGGATTATTACTGCCTGTTGTATTATATATTAAGTTTTCATAAATATATGTATTTCTTCATTCTCTAGTCAGTCCAATGATCTATTTGACTAAATAGACATCAACACCAATTTCTTTTACTATAGTTTTATGTGATAGAGCAAGACTCTATCAGTTCTTCTTCAATTTTTTTCTTGGATAGGCACCTGCAGAAATGATACATATGCAGATAGAAAGTTAACTATCTGAGCAGGAAGGCCTCACAGCAGTGATTGAGGGAGACGGATGGGGAGACCATGTCTACACTGGATCAACTGGCTCAGAAACTGGAGAGCTTACTGAAAATGGTATGGGTGACAAGATTAGATTTGAACAGTAATAGGAGGTGCTTATCACAGTGAAATAATAATAAGCCTGTAGAGAAAAATATGAACTTTAAATATGAAACTTCCCCAGAGGTTTTGAAAATATATTTATTAATCATGATGCTAAATTTTCTAAATATGTGTCCCTTAAGGAAGCTCTGAAATCAAAGTTCTCTAAAAAATTTCATATAGTTTATTCTTTGAGTTTAATTGTGGTCCTTATTTGGCTTTTTTTGAATAATTATTAAAAGTTGAAAACTTGGTGTCAAAAAGCTATGTTTTGTTATTGTAACTAGCTATGCTTTTAACTCTCACATAAATACTTCTATAAACTAAACTTCTAACCATTACTCTTTGCTGAAACAGTTGCATGGGCTTCTCTTCCCACTCCTGGCATGTTTAGATGGTATTATGACAGAACTGAGTAAAAATTTATGTCATAACTGGGGTGCCTGCGTGGCTGTCACTGAGCATCTGCCTTCAGCTCAGGTCATGATCCTGGATTCCTGGGATCAGGTCCCACATCAGGCTCCCTGCTTGGCAGGGAGTCTGCTTCTCCCTCTGACCCTCACCCCATTTGTGCTTTCTCACTTGCTCTCTCAAATAAATAAATAAAATATTTAAAAATTAAGTCATAACTTATGTCCTGGTCATCACCATCTTTCATGCTTTCATCATAATTCATGGGTGAGTCTTTCTAACTAGTCCAGATTTCTCATGCTTCAATTACAAGTACCCTCATATAAAATTTGTGAGAAAGATGAAACAAGTATACTCTCTCACTTCTTAAACATTAAAATCTGAAGCTCAAAACTCTTAGTTTATTTTTCCATATCCTGTAATCTTTGGGTTTATAACTAAGTGCTTTACTAATATATTGCACAACAATAGACTCCTCTGGCAAACTACATTAAGTAGGAACTTCAGGAAATAGCTCAACATCTTGATTTATGTTGAAAGCAAATATCAAATCTGTTGTGATATTTCTTTGACTTTTATCTCAGTGTGGAGGTAAAACAAAGAGTGCTAAATATAAAATGATAATTTACTACCATTTTATTGTAATACAAATGAATGTAGAGAATTTTAAAATGTAGAATTACAGAAAACTAAATTTCTGGGGGTGCCTGAGTGGCTCAGTCAGTTAAGCATCTGTCTTCAGCTCAGGTCATGATCCTCGGGTCCTGGGATAAGCCCGTGTTGGGCTCCATGCTCAGCCAGGAGCCTGCTTCTTCCTCTCTCTTTGCCCCTACTCATGCTCTCTTTCTCATGCTCCCTCTCTATCTCAAAAAAATAAAATCTTTTAAAAAATTAAATTACATTTCTAATTTTTAATAAAATGCTAGTTTATAAATTATGTGTCCATAAATTTTGGATGAAGTGGTAAGAGTGCCTACAATTCCAAGAAGCAGAATGTTTTTGTATCCTCAATTATTTTATGGAATGAATTTTTTTCTAACTTACCAGGAAAATATTCTTGTTCTAAGAAGTAAAACTGCTAAAGAGCAAATAGCATGTTTGTTAATTTTCAATTATTATTTTACTCTAATCAAAATGTTAGATTTCAAGAGACTTAACTATGAGAAAGAAACTGAGGGATGCTGGAGGGGAGGTCAGTTGGGGGATGGGGTAATTGGGTGATGGGCATTAAGGAGGGCACTTGATGTAATGAGCACTGGGTATTATATGCAACTGATGAATCGCTAAATTCTCTCTCTGAAACTAATAATATACCATATGTTAACTAAATTGAATTGAAATAGAAATTTTTTTAAAATGTTAGACTTCATAATTTTAAATCTTCTTTTTTTATCAATTTGTCATTAAAAGTATACATACATGATAATAAATTGTTTTAAGATGACTACAAAGGAAAAATTTCTCTGGAATATGGTCTATTCAAGATGTGAAATAACTGAGGTGATGCTGGAAAGAGAAATAAAAACAGCTAAGAACACCTGTAGTTGAATTATTTGAAATTTTGTTTTATTATTTTGGTTGGCATTTTCTAGAGTATTTAAATGTATTACTAGGATTAATTTTTCCATTTGTAAAATTGACCTTAGCTGAATGAATATTTAGCATATACAAAGTATCTGCCTCTTATGGAAAACATCTTGCTACCTTGCATAAATGACCAAGTTCAATAGTGTTCTTCCCTTATCACATAAATCAGCACGAAGTCTTTGCTATTGGCTGAAATGTACTCAGAGCTATAGTAATCATTTATGATATGAAAAATTGGCACCTTCAAGATTAAACTATTGTGCAATTCTTTTTGCATATTACTTGGATGATGATAGTGATAATGATAATTAAAAAATACTACCACTTACTCAGAACCTAAGTATAGATATATTTCAGCTATTATGTATACCTGATCTTATTTAGTTTTTACAATAATTATACTTAAAATGTTATCTGAATTCTGCATCTGAGAGCTATGGGTTCATTAAATGACATAATGGAAAGAAAGTATACATGCTTTCAGATTTGCTCTTGCCCTTATGGTCTCCCTAGGAAACAAATACCTACCCTTTATTAAACTAATTATTACCATCTCTGTTATATATATTATTATAACCATTTTATAACCACAATACAAGGCTCAGTGGAGTAAACTATTAGTTGGCTAGTAACACAGCTAAGAACTGGCATAGACAAGTTTGAAACTCAAATCAGTGTGTATTTAGAACTCACCATATAATCCATTCTGGCATCAAAAAGGTCAAGTTATACTATTTTGAAAATTTAAGATTTCACAGAAAAAGTAAATGGCTTAAGAAAACATAAAAAGATTATTACTGAGAATTGGGAGATAGGGTAATGGAGAGCACCCAAACAAAATAGCAAAAAGCAAATAATAATAATAATAATAATTTTAAAATGAGGATAAGTTAAAGGATCTCTGGGACAACATCGAGCATAGTAACATTCACATTACAGAGGAACCAGAAGAAGAGAGAGATGTGGCAGAAAATCATATGAAGAAATACTAGCTGAAGACTTTTTTAACCTGGGGAAGTAAATAAATAACCAGGGTCAAAAAGCATAGAAATCCTCAAAGAAGATGAACCCAAGAAGGTCCACACGAAGACACAAAATTAAAATTCAAAAAGTAGTGATAAGGAGAGAATTTTAAAAGCAGCAAGAGAAAAGAAAACAATTACTTTAAAGAAGAATCTCATAAAGGTATCAGCTAATAAAAACATAGACATGAAGCCAAGCATAACACTAAATAAAACCATAAATAACAAAGAAAGAGAGCAAGAGAAGAAAGAAAGAGAGAAAATGATGGAACCAACCCGAAAACACTTAACAAGATGGAAAATAGTACATTTTTATCAATAATTACTTCAAATAAAAGTGGCCAAAATGCACCGATCAAAAGACAGGATTGATTGAATAGATAAAAAACAAACAAAAAACAAGACTCATTTTATGCTTCCTACAAGAAACTCACTTCAGACTCAAAAACACATACAGACTGAAAATGAAGGGATGGTAAAAGATATTTCATGCAAAGGAAGCAAAAAAAAAAAAACAGGTAGAAAAGCAATACTTATATCAGACAAATTAGACTTAAAACAAATACTATAGATTGGGAGGGAGGTGCAAGATGGCGGAGGAGTAGGCAACCTAAATTTTGTCTGGTCCCAGGAATTCAGCTAGATAGGGATGAAACCATTCTGAACACCTATGAACTCAACAGGAGATCGAAGAAAAGAATAGCAACAACTCTCTGAACAGAAAAGCGACCACTTTCTGGAAGGTAGGGCGTGCAGAGAAGTGAATCCAAGGTGATATACGGGAAGATAGATGGCGGGGGAAGGAGCCTCCATCAGCCACTATGGGCAAGTGATAAAGCAGTGGAGCACAAAATCGGAACTTTTTTTTTTTAAGATTTTATTTATTTGACAGACAAAGACACAGTGAGAGAGGGAACAGGGAGAGTGAGAGAGGGAGAAGCAGGCTTCCTGCTGAGCAGGGAGCCGGATGCGGGGCTCGATCCCAGGACTCTGGGCTCATGACCTGAGCCGAAGGCAGACTTAACAACTCAGCTTAATGACTGAGCCACCCAGGAGCCCCCAAATCAGAACTTTTTGAAGTCTGCTCCGCTGAGGGCCGTTGCTCCAGTGGCTAAGCAGGGCGTGGAACTCTCGCTGGGACAGTGTGGTCTCAGGACTCTCGGGGTCACAGAAAGACTGCAGATGCCTGAGTGTGGCAGAGCTCCCAGGTATCAGTGCAGGGAAGCCGACTGCAAAGACGGAGCAGAGGAGCGGGCTCTCAGGTCGGGGTTGCCATAAACCATGATCCGCGGCACAGTCAGGCCACTGCTCTTCCAGCAGGGACCCAACAAGTGGCAGATCCGGGGAGTCTCCCTTCCCTCCCCCGAGAGGAGCAGCGTGGGAACGCACCGCAGGGATCTGCTGGGTTTGGAGACTTCAGATGGGGTGGGATGCCAGAGATAGAAACGCTGGTCACAGGCTGGGTGAGCACGGAGTGTGGCCTGTGGCCAGAGACTGGGGAGATGGGAGTGATTTACTGCTTTTCTCTGGGGGCCCAGTGAGGAGTGGGGCCCTGAGTTCTCGGCTCCTCCAGGCAGAGATTGGGAGGCCGCCATTTTCACTCTCCTCCTCCAAAGCTGTACAGAAAGCTTGCAGGGAACAAAAGCAACCAAGAGCAAACCCGAGCAGATTACTTAGCCCAGCCCAGCAAGGGCAGGGCAATTCCACCTCTGGCAAAGACATTTGAGAACCATGACAACAGGCCCCTCCCCCAGAAGATCAGCAAAAACAGCCAGCCAAGACCAAGTTTACTGATCAATAAGAATGGCAGACCTCCAGCACTAGGGGAATACAGCACATAGAATTCATGGCTTTTTTCCCCCTGATTCTTTAGTCTTCCAAAGACAATTATTTAAATTTATTTTTTCTATTTTTTAATTTTTATTTTTCTATTTCAAACAACATCTTATCAATCCCTTTTTTAAAAATCTTTTTTTATTTTTCATTTTTAGAGTCATATTCTATCCCTTGAAACTAGTTAACCATATATATATATATATATATATATATATATATATATATATATATATATATATAAGTTGTTCTCTCTTTAAAATTTTGGGATACAGTTTCTTCTAACAGACCAAAATATACCCTAAATCTCTAGTGTATGGCTTTGTTCTAGTCTCCTGCCTGATCACGTTCTCTCCCTTTTTCTTTTTATTTCTCTTCTTTCTTTTTTCAACCAACTTTTTATCAATTCCTTTTATAAAATCTTTTATTTTTATCTTACACTCATATTCCATCCCTTCATTGTATTTACCCTTATTTTTGTACAAATATAAGTTTTTCTTTCTTTAAAATTTTGGGAGGCAGTTTTTTCTAACAGACCAAAATACATCCAAAATCTAGTGTGTGGCACTGATCTATTCACCAGCTGGTCATATTTGATCATATTCTTTTTTTTTCTTTTAATCTTTTTCCTTTTCCTTTTCTTTTTCTTCTTCTTCTTTTCTTTTTTTCTTTCTTTCTTTCCTTTTCTTTTCCCCCAGTTTCAGGTCTCTTCTGATTTGTTTAGTGACTATTTTTCTGACATCATTGTTACCCTATTAACATTTTGTTCTCTCATTCATCTATTCTCCTCTGGACAAAACGACAAGATGGAAAAAAAATCACTTCAGAAAAAAAAAAAGAACAAGAGGCAGTACCGACTGCCAGGGAACTAATCAATATGGACATTAGAAAGATGTCAGAACTAGAGTTTAGAATGATGATTATAAAGAGACTAGCTGGGCTTGAAAAAAGCATGGAAGATATTAGAGAAACCCTTTCTGGAGAAATGAACTAAAATCTAACAAAGTCAAAATCAAAAAGGCTATTAATGAGGTGCAATCAAAAATGGAGGCTCTAACTACTAGAATAAATAAGGCAGAAGAGAGAATTAGTGATATAGAAGACCAAATGATGGAAAATAAAGCTGAGAAAAAGAGAGATAAACAACTACTGGATCACAAGGGCAGAATTTGAGAGATAAGTGATACCATAAGATGACAAAATATTAGAAAAATTGGGATTCCAGAAGAAGAAGAGAGACAGGGGCAGAAGGTATATTGGAGCAAATTATAGCAGAGAACTTCCCTAATTTGGGGAAGGATACAGGCATCAAAATCCAGGAGGCACAGAGAACCCCCCCAAAATCAATAAAAATAGGTCAACACCCCAACATCTAATAGTAAAACAGAAAGGACTGGCATGATATATTCAGAGCACTAAATGAGAAAAATATATCCAGCTAGGCTGTCAGTGAAAATTGAAGGAGAGATAAAATACTTCCAGGACAAACAAAAATTAAAGGAATTTGCAAACACAAAACTGCCCCTACAAGAAATATTGAAAGGGGTCCTCTAAGCAAAATGAGAGCCTAAAGGTAAGATGGACCAGAAAGGAACACAGACAATATACACTAACAGTCACCTTACAGGCAGTACAATGGCATTATATTCATATCTTTCAATAGTTACCCTGAATGTAAATGGGCTAAATGCCCCAATCAAAAGTCACAGGCTATCATATTGAATAAAAAAACAAGACCCATTGATATGCTGTCTGCAAGAGACTCATTTTAGACCCAAAGACACCTCCAGATTGAAAGTGAGGTGGTGGAAAATCATTTACCATGCTAATGGACACCAAAAGAAAGCAGGGAGGCAATCCTTATATCAGACAAATTCGATTTTAAACCAAAGACTATAATAAGAGATGAGGAAGGACACTTTATCCTACTTCAAGGGTCTATCCAACAAGAAGATCTAACAATTGTAAATATGTATGCCCCTAACATGGGAGCAGCCAATTATATAAGCCAATTAATAACAAAAGCAAAGAAACACATTGACAACAATACAATAATAGTAGGGGACTTTAATAACCCCTCACTAAAATGGACAGATCATCTAAGCAAAAGATCAACAAGGAAATAAAGACTTTAAATGAAAGAATGGACCAAATGGACTTCACAGACATATTCAGAACATTCCATCCCAAAGCTACAGAATACACATTCTTCTCTAGTGCCCATGGAACATTCTCCAGAAGAGATCACATCCTGGGTCACAAATCAGGTCTCAACCGGTACCAAAAGATTGGGATTATTCCCTGCATATTTTCATAACACAATGCTTTGAAACTAGAACTCAATCAGAAGATAAAGTTGGAAAGAACTCAAGTACATGGAGGCTAAAGAGCATCCTACTAAAGAATGAATGGTTCAACCAGGAAATTAAAGAAGAATTTAAAAAAATTCATGGAAACAAATGAAAATGAAAACACAACTATTCAAAATCTTTGGGATGCAGCAAAGGCGGTTCTAAGAGGAAAATATATAGCAATACAAGCCTTTCTCAAGAAACAAGAAACATTTCAAATATGCAACCTAACCCTACACCTAAAGGAGCTGGAGAAAGAGCAGCAAATAAAGCCTAAACCCAGCAAAAGAAGAGAAATAATAAAGATCAGAGCAGAAATCAATGAAATAGAAACCAAAAGAACAGTAGAACAGATCAACGAAACTAGGAGCTGGTTCTTTGAAAGAATTAACAAGATTGATAAACCCCTGGTTAGACTTATCAAAAAAAAAAAAAGAGAAATGATCCAAATCAACAAAATTATGAATGAAAGAGGAGAGATTACAACCAACACCAAAGAAATACAAACAATTCTAAGAACATATTATGAGCAACTCTATGCCAGCAAATTAGATAATCTGGAAGAAATGGATGCATTCCTACAGATGTATCAACTACCAAAACTGAACCAGGAAGAAATAGAAAACCTGAACAGTCCTATAACCACTGAGGAAATTGAAGCAGTAATCAAAAATCTCCCAAAAAACAAGAGCCCAGGGCCAGATGACTTCCCAGAGGAATTCTACCAAACATTTAAAGAATTAATACCTATTCTTCTGAAACTGTTCCAAAAAATAGAAATGGAAGGAAAACTTCCAAACTCGTTTTATGAAGCCAGCAAAAACCTTGATCCCAAAACCAGACAAAGACCCCATCAAAAAGGAAAATTATAAACCAATATCCTTGATGAACATGGATTCAAAAATTCTCACCAAAATACTAGCCAATAGGATCCAACAGTACATTAAAAGACTTATTCACAATGACCAAGTGGGATTTATCCCTGGGCTGCAAGGTTGGTTCAATATCCACAAATCAATCAATGTGATACAATACATGAACAAAAGAAAAAACAAGAACCATATGATCCTCTCAATAGATGCAGAAAAAGCATTTGAGGAAGTACAGCATCCTTTCTTGATCAAAACTCCTCAGAGTATAGGGATAGAGGGTACATACCTCAATATCATAAAAGCCATCTATGAAAAACCCACAGCAAATATCCTTTTCAATGGGGAAAAACTGAGAGCTTTTCCCCTAAGGTCAGGAACATGGCAGGGATGTCCACTATCACCCCTGCTATTCAACAAAGTACTAGATGACCTAGCCACAGCAATCAGACAACAAAAAGAAATAAAGGCATCCAAATCAGAAAAGAAGTGAAACTCTCACTCTTTGCAGATGATATACTTTATGTGGAAAACCCAAGAGACTCCACCCCAAAACTGCTAGAACTCATACAGGAATTCAGTAAAGTGGCAGGATATAAAATCAACACACAGAATTCAGTGGCATTTCTATACACCAACAACAAGACAGAAGAAAGAGAAATTACAGAGTTGATCCCATTTACAATTGCACCCAAAACCATAAGATACCTAGGAATAAATCTAACCAGAGGCAAAGAATCTGTACTCAGAAAACGATAAAAAACTCATGAAAGAAATTGAGGAAGAAATGGAAAAACGTTTCATGCTCATGGGTTGGAAGACCAAACATTGTGAAGATGTCAATGCTATCTAAAGCAATCTACACATTTAATGCAATCCCTATCAAAAAACCATCCATGTTTTTCAAAGAAATGGAACAAATAATCCTAAAATTTGTATGGGACCAGAAAAGGCCCCGAATAGCCAGAGGAATGTTGAAAAAGAAAAGCAAAGCCAGTGGCATCACAATTCCAGACTTCAAGCTCTATTACAAAGCTGTCATCATTAAGACAGTATGGTACTGGCACAAAAACAGACACATAGATCGAGACAGAATAGAGAGCCCAGAAATGGGCCCTCAACTATGTGGTCAACTCATCTTTGACAAAGGAGTAAAGAATGTCCGATGGAAAAAACACAGTCTCTTCAACAAATGGTGTTGGGAAAATTGGACAGCCACATGAAGAAGCATTAAACTGGACCATTTCCTTACACCACATACAAAAATAGACTCAAAATTGTTGAAAGACCTAAATGTGAGACAGGAGTCCATCAAAATCCTAACGGAGAACACAGGCAGCAAACTTTTCGACCTCAGCCGCAGCAACTTCTTCTTACAAACATCATCAAAGGCAAGGGAAGCAAGTGCAAAAATGAACTTGATAAAGATAAAAAGATAAAAAGCTTTTGCTCAGCAAAGGAAACAGTCAACAAAACCAAAAGACAACCGACAAAATGGGAGAAGATATTTGCAAATGACATATCAGATAAAGGGCTAGTACCCAAAATCTAGAAAGAACTTCTCAAACTCAACACCCAAAGACCCACTAATCTAATCAAGAAATGGGCAGAAAACATGAACAAACATTTTTCCAAAGAAGACATCCAAATGGTCAACAGACACATGAAAATGTGCTCAACATCACATGGCATCAGGGAAATCCAAATCAAAACCTCAAATGAGATACTACTTCATACCTGTCAGGATGGCTAAAATTAACAAGTCAGGAAACAACAGATGTTGGTGGGGATGTGGAGAAAGGGGAACCCTCCTACACTGTTGGTGGGAATGCAAGCTGGTGCAGCCACTCTGGAAAATAGTATGGAGATCCTCAAAAATTTGAAAATAGGACTACCCTACGACCCAGCAATTGCACTACTGGGTATCTACCCCAAAGATACAAATGTAGGGATCTGAAGGGGCACGTGAACCCCAATGTTTATAGCAGCAATGTCCACGCTAGCAAAACTATGGAAAGAGCCAAGATGTCCATCAACAGATGAATGGATAAAGAAGATGTGGTATACACACACACACACACACACACACACACACACACACAATGGAATATTATGCAGCCATCAAAAGGAATGAAATCTTGCCATTTGCAATGACGCGGATACAACTGGAGGGTATTATGGTGAGCGAAACAAGTCAATCAGAGAAACACATGTATCATATGATCTCACTGATATGAGGAATTCTTAATCTCAGGAAACAAACTGAGGGTTGCTGGAGTGGTGGGGTGTGGGAGGGTTGGGGTGGCTGGGTGATAGACACTGGGGAGGGTATGTGCTATGGTGAGCTCTGTGAATTGTGTAAGACTATTGAATCACAGACCTGTACTTCTGAAACAAATAATACATTATATGTTAAAAAAAAAAAGAAGATATTAGGAAGGGTAAAATGAAGTGGGGGGAATTGGAGGGGGAGACAAACCATGAGAGACTATGGACTCTGAGAAACAAACTGAGGGTTCTAGAGGGGAGGGGGTTGGGGGGATGGGTTAGCCTGATGATGGGTATTAAAGAGGGCACATATTGAATGGAGAAGTGGGTGTTATACGCAAACAATGAATCATGGAACACTACATCAAAAACTAGTGATGTAATGTATGGTGATTAATATGACATAATAAAATAAAAAAATAAAAAATAAATAAAAAATAAAAAATACAATATATTGGGATAAAATTCTATAGCAGGAGGCAAGAAAAAAAAAAAGCATGTCATAAGTATTAAAGGATCAATCCAACCAGAAGATATAACAATTGTAGATATCTATGTATTTAATATTGGAGCATCTGAATACATAAAGCAAATATTAACAGATATAAAGGGAGAAATGGACAGAAAAACAATCATAATAGGGAATTTTAGCATCCCACTAACATCAACGGATAGATGATCCACACAGAAAACCAACAAGGAAATAGTTGGTGTGATCATTAGGACAAATGGACTTAACAGATATACAGAATATTCCATCCAAAAAACAGCAGAATACACATTCTATTTCAGTGTACATGGAACATTCTCCAGGATAGATCACCCTACTGGTTGATATGCTTGATAAACAGATTTAAAAATCCTCAACAAAATATTAACAAACCAAATTCAGCAATACATTAAAAAATCATTCACCACAACCAAGTGGGATTTATTCCAGGTTTCTGGATGGTTCAATATCCACAAATCAATCAACATGATACATCACATTTACAAAAGGAAGGATAAAAACCATATGATCAGCTCAAAAAATGCAGAAAAGGCATTTGATAAAATTTAACATCTGTCATGATAACCCTATACAAAGTGGATATAGAGGGAACATACCTCAACATAAGAGAGGTCACATAAAAAATCCTCAGCTAACATGATATTCAATGATGAAAAACTGGGAGCTCTTAGGAACTAGACAAGGATGTCCATTCTCACCTCTTTTATTCAACATAGCACTGGAAGTCCTAGCTACAGCAATCAGACAAGAGAAAGGAATAAAATCATCTACATTGGTAAAGAATATGTAAAACTTTCTTTCTTTGTAGATGACATGACACTATATATAGAAAACCCTAAAGACACCACCAAAAAACTACTAGAATTCATAAATGAATTTGCTTAATTTGTAGGATACTAAATGAACATATATTAATCTGTTGCCTTTCTATACACTAATAGCAAAGTAGCAGAAAGAGAAATTAAGAAAACAATCTCATTCAGAATTGCACCAAAAAGAATAAAATACCTATGCATAAACTTAACCTAAGAGTGAAAGACCTGTACTCTGAAAACTATAAAACATTGATGAAAGAAATTGAAGATGACACAAACAATAAAAAGATATACCATGTTCATGGATTAGGAGAATTAATATTGGTAAAATATTTATACTACCTGAAGAAATTTACATTTTCAATATAATCTCTATCAAAATGTCAATAGTATTTTTTTAATAGAACTACAACAAATAATCTTAAAATTTCTATGGAACCACAAAGCCTTATATAACCAAAGCAATCTTGACAAGGAAAAAAATCTGAAGGTATCACAATCCCAAATTTCAAGATATACTACACAGTTATAGTAATCAAAACAGTATGGCACTGCACAAATAAAGACACATAGGACAAAGGAACATGATAGAAAGTCTAGAAATAAACCCATGCTTATATGGTCAATTAATCTACCACTAAGAATGAAAGAATATACAATGGCGAATGGACAGTCTCTTCAAGGAATGGTGTGGGGAAAACTGGACAGCTACATGCAAAAGAATGAAACTAAACCACTTTCTTACAGCACACACACACACACATGCAAAATAGATTAAAGACATAAATGTGAGACCTGAAATCACAAACCTCCTAAAAGCAAACATAGGCACTAATTTCTTGGATATCAACTTTAGTAACATATTTATGGGTATGTTTCCTCAGGCAAGAGAAACCAAAGGAAAATAAAGTATTTTGGAACTATGACAAAATAAAAAGCCATTGAACAGTGAAGGAAATCACCAACAAAATGAAGAGGCACTCTACTGAATTGGAGAAGATATTTGCAAGTTATATATCTAATAAGTGGTAAACATATAAACATATAAAAACATACAGAGAACTTATATAACTCAACACCAAAAAAACCCAAATAATCTAATTAAAAAATAGGCAGAGGAGGTGAATAGACATTTTTCTAAAGAAGACACACAGATGGCCAACATACACATAAAAAGATGTTTGACATCACTAATCCCTGGGGAAATGCAAATCAAAACCACAATGAGGCATGACCTTACACCTGTCAGAATAGCTAGCATCAAGAAGAGAAGAAACAAGTGTTTGCAGTGATGTGGAGAAAAAGGAAACCTTGTTCTCTCTTGGTGTGAATCAAATTTGGTGTAACCACTGTAGAAAACAGTATGGCGTTTCCTCAACATATTAAAAATGGAAATGCCATACAATCCAGTCATTCCACTGCTGCATATTTACAATACCCAAAGTAGAGAATCAACCTTAGTGTTCATTGATAGATGAATAAAGAAGATATGATATCTATATCTATCTATCTAAATATATACATACATATATATCTATATAGATATATAGATAAATATATATACATACATACATACAACACATACATACAATGGGATATTATTTAGCCATAAGAAAGAATGAGATTTTGCTACTTGTGACAACATGGATGGACCTAGAGAGTAATATGCTAAGTATGATAAGTCAAAGAAAGACAAATACTCTATGATTTCACTTACATGTGGAACCCAAAAAGAAAACAAATGAACAGAGAGACAAACAAGAAAACAGAAACAAACCAATAAAAACAGAGACAAACTGGTGGTTTCCAGAAGGGAAGAGAGTGGGGGATGGGCAAAACAGGCAAAGGGGAGTGGGAGATACAAACTTCCTATGATGCAATTAATGAGTCATGGGGATGCAAGGTACAGCATAGGGAATATAGTCAGAGTTATTGTAGTAGCATTTTATGGTGTCAGATGGTAGCTACACTTGTGGTGAGCAATACATAACATATAGAGTTATGTTATGTACTAAGCTATACACCTGAAATTAATGTAACATTGTGTGTGAACTATACTTCAACAAAAAATGAAAAAAAATATTTTTTTTAGTTTGTCAACACTTATTTTTACAATATCCATATTTTCCCTATATATTATGTGAAAATAAATTACTAATGTTTTTATCAATTCATCTTTTTTCATAAGTCAAGATACTGAAATGAATTCATTGGCTATAAGGTATACATTTGCAATGGTATCTAATCAGCTTGAGTGTTATAAGGCATACTTTTCTGCCATATGAAATAACTCTGGTTTCTATTGTTATCATTAATACTAAATTGCCTTATTAAAAAAATACAATACCCTAATATTTTGCACTGTATAACCTTTTTAATGTTATTTATATTATTATTATTTCTTTGTTTTTTTAAGATTTTTATTTTATTGTGGTAAGAACACTTAGCATGAGACATCCTCTTAATGGGTTTTTATGTGCAAAATACAGTACTATTAACTATAGGTACAATGTTCTACAGCAGATCTCTAGAACTTATTTATCTTGCTTAAATGAAACCTTATGCCTGTTGATAAGCAAATCCCCATTTCACCCCAGCTCCAGCCTCTGGCAATCATCATTCCATTCTTGAGTATGAATTTGAGAATTTGACTATTGAAGGTACATCATAAAGTGGAATCATACAGTATTAGTCCTTCTGTGACTGACTTATTTCACTCAGTATAATGTCGTTCAGGTTCACCCATATTGTCACATATTGCAGAATTTCTTTTTTTAATAACTAAATAATATTCCATTGTATGTATACATACCAAATTGTCTTTATCCATTTATCTGTCAGTGCACATTGAGGTTGCTTCCATATCTTGGCTATCATGAATAGTGCTGAGATAACTATGGGAGTGCTAATATCTCTTTGAGATACTAATATTAGTTCTTTTAGATAAATATCTAGAAGTGCAATTACCTGATCATATGGTAGTTCTATTTTTATTTTTTAAATTTTTTCTGATGAGGGATTTTTCTTAAATCTAGTAGAGTTAACATTCACCATTTGACCTTTAGCTCATTCATTTGAGAATGGATTTTTACCTAGGGAATATTTTACATGTATTTCATATAAATGAATCTTATTCTTTAATAAACAAAGTGAAAACATATAGTGTCTCATGTATATTTCAGAGAATTTTTTCCAGTGGTCCTGTATATATGCAAATAATAACTGGAAAATGGGATGTGAACAAACATTTTAAGATGTAGATTTCCTTAGAATAGAACAAGTAATAGGAGTTCAGGAAAGAAATAATAAATGGCAATTTATGGAGTACTCTAGATACCAATTTAATTAGAGATAAATTTGTTGTCCAAATAATGAGACTGGCATGTGCCAAAAATGGTTTATTCTTAATTGCTTGCTCTCCCTTTTAATTGGATTTTGAAATTGTTTAATGATACAAGCAAGGCCTTTCAAATACTGATCACTTGAGACCAAATCCAAATTGCATTTGGTACACTCAACGAACACAGCAGGGACTTCAGTTTGTAAAAGTATATATCAAGTTAATCAAATGCTGAAATAAAGTGAATTATCTCTTAAATTTATGCCTGGCTCTTGTGAGGATTAAATGAGACAAGGCATATAAAGTGCTTAGTAGTGTGTCTGGCACATAGTAGGGGCTTAGTAAGAAAAAAATGTTACCATAAACAAAAAAATTCAATAAATTTATGCTATTTTGACACACAGAATCATATCTGTGAGGAAAACAAATACTCCAAGATTTCTCATCTTACTCTTTAGTGATTTCTTGAGTTGGCTGCTGAAATATTTGGCACACATACATTGTCCTATTCCTCTATCTAAACATTCTTATCTCCATAATCCTTCCCAAACCACCAATTCAAACTAATCCCATTTTCTCTTTTTTTCTTAATGCTGTGTGCACTATGCTTTATTATTATCAATTTCATTTTAATCTTGCTCAATTTTCTACCTCATCTTCAATTTTTTTGCCATGACCAAAGTTGACTCTCCCTCTATTATACCACAATCAGTGTTGCCTTTTCCTTCTATTTCTATCATTCTATATACTGCAGTTACCTTAATCTGTAATTTACCTACTTTCCCCCAACTTCTTCAAGTCAAAGTGAATTCATTCATTTGATTTATGAATATAATTTAATAAGTGCTTTCTGTGTCCCAGGTAGAATCCTAGGTGCTTGAGATATACATCAGTGAACATACTAGACAAAAATCTTTGCACAGGGATAGCTTTCACTCTAGTTGGGGGTGGAAGATAGACCATAAAAATAAATACAAAAAATGAGATTATAATGAAAGTTAAAATTTGAGAATTTCTATTAAATAAAAAAAATTAAAGGGGATGGGCATGAACAAGTAGGTTCATAACTGGAGAGGAATTTTACCTGAAGATGAATTGTACCTGGAGACTTTGGACTTTAGATTTTAGAGTTGATGCTGGAATGAGTTAAGTTTTGGGGACTGTTGGGATATATTCTGCATGTGAGAAGAATAAGAATTGGGGTTGAGAGGGCAGGGGCAGAACACAATGAACTGAATGTTTGTGTCCCCTTCATATTCTTACGCTAAAATCTAAATTCCAAATATGTGGGGGATTTAGGAGGTAACTAGGTTATAAGAGTAGAGCTCTCGGGAATGGATTAGTGCTCTTCTAAAAGGTAACCCAGGAGCGCTCATCCTCTTTTTGACATGTGAAGTTGCAATGAGAAGTCTGCAATTTGGAAGAGAGATCTCATCAGAACCCAACCATGCTAGCACTTTAACCTCAGAATTCCAGCCTCCAGAATTATGAGAAAGAAATATATTTCTATTATTTATAAGCCATTCTGTATGGTATTTTTTTATAGCAGCCTGAACTAAGACAAGAGGGTACATTTCATTTTGAAATAAAATGGTCAGAGCAGGGCTTATTGAGCAAAGGGAGGTGGAGAAGATAAAGACATTTGCCTAATGGATATTTGGGGGAAGAGCATTTCATGTAAAAAGAAAAAGCTAGTTTAAAAGATAAGGGTTTATGAGAATCGAAGAGGGTATTATATCTAGAATACAGTGAGTAGGAGGTAGTTAGGTGGAAAGGAAGTTAGGGACATAAACAGTGGTCAGATCTTGTATAGCGTACTAGGCCATGAAGGTTATATCCTATGTTATTTCTACAGAGGGGAAAGGAGAGATATTGGAGGATTTTGAGCAGAACAGTGTTAAGATCTGGATTACATTTTAGAAGATTTACTGTGTTTGCTATGTTGAGAACAGAAAACACTGAGGATGGGATAGGATGGCAAAGATGGAAAAAAACAAAGTTTCCATTTCATTTATTCCCATTTGATGTCCATATAATCAATGCCATAATCTATTTATTCTGAAGTTCACTTTTTCTACTTTCTAGGTAAGTCTCAGGTTATATTTTTCTTTTACTGCATTACGTGCTGTCAGTATCAGTAACTATAACATCCATTTCTATCATTTATTATATAGCTTGAACATCAAAGATCTTTAACTCATTTTACTCCATTGATATTTACATCACCTTACAGCCTGGCTACATCCTAAATCCTAGAAACACAAAACATATCCCACTTCTGGATTGTGAATTTGTTCCAACACCTCTCTCCTCAAAGTTCTTATCTCATCTTCCAAAATCATCACAGCTTTTGGATGAAGTCAACAGAACAGACTTTGATATACATTACCTAATTTCACCAAGATTGTTAATATTCCCCAGCAGCATGAAATTGTATCTTAATATAAGTTGCAAACTCGGGGCACCTGGGTGGCTCAGTCAGTTAACTGACTGCCTTTGACTCAAGTCAGGATCCCAAAGTCCCGGGAACCCGTCTGCTTCTCCCTGCCCCTCCCCTGCTCTCTGTGTCTATCTCCCTCTCTCTCTCAAATAAATAAATAAAATCTTTAAAAATAAATAAATAAATTTCAGACTTAGCTATAACAAATACATTCTTAGTACTACCATCCTTGTCAATTTACTAATGTCATTTTCCTGCTTGAAATCTTTTCCTTTATATTTGACCTCTCAGTTCCTCAAGGCCTATTACGTGTTTTACCTTCTTCATGAAGATTGCTCTACAACTTCCAGTCAGCATAGATCTTCTCTTCTTCCAACAACAAATTAGTTGAGCAACATATGTTTAATGAGTACCAGCTAGGTTTCTGGCACTGTACCAAATTTTGAAGAGTCAGATTTTAATCACTAATGAATGTGTTATTACAAACTAAGGGCTCAGAAGGAAAAATTACATAATAAAATAACAACATATAGTCAAGGAATTTGAAATAGCCAAGGAAGCAAGAAGCTGACAACTGACCTGAGATGTACAAATGAACTGGAGTTATTTAGATAAATGAGGTTGGAGATGGACAGGGCAACTCTTTCTGGTGATAATCAGCAGTATGTTAACCATACCTCAGATTTCTGCTTGGATTCAATGCATTATCTTATTTTTTATCACATATATGTTCCTCTGTTTTTTTACATTTCTGAGTTTTGCTTTACTTTTTCTTCTCTAAAGCCTACTTGATGTTAAAGTCCATGTCTCACTTATTTCGACTTTCCTATTTTACCACCAATTCCAGTTTCACAATTGTTTGTTTGTTTATAAGTAATCTCTGTGCCAAATGTGGGGCTCAAACTCATGACCCAGAGATCAAAAGTTGCATGTTCTACCTACTGAGCCAGCCAGGCGCCCCCTCCACTATAATTCAGAGAGAGCTAGGTGTGAATTGAGTACTTGGTAAATAATTTTTAGAATCAAATTAAGACACCTGTCTTTTAATCATTGTGCAATATTTATTTATTTTTTTAAAGATTTTATTTATTTGAGAGAAAGAGAATGAGAGATAGAGAGCACGAGAGGGAAGAGGGTCAGAGGGAGAGGCAGACTCCCTGCTGAGCAGGGAGCCCGATGTGGGACTCGATCCCGGGACTCCAGGATCATGACCTGAGCCGAAGGCAGTCGCTTAACCAACTGAGCCACCCAGGTGCCCAATTGTGCAATATTTAATCTAAGTGTTGTCTACCTTTAACTTATGGTTAAGATAAAAACCCATCAATGTTAATTAAAACATGGAGTGAGATAATGGGTTTGATTCAAAATAGAGGATCATATTTTTTAATTCATTGCTCCATTTCTTTTTCTTCTAAATTTCCACTATCAGAGGCAACATTGTATTTCCAGAATGTTTTGTGTCCTGAGGAGATAATTCAAGAGAAGTGTGAAAACATGTGCACATGAATTTCATTGCACTGTTATTTATAAAAGATAATAGAAACAAAATATGAAGCAGTAGGGAGACAGTAATTATATTATGCTACATCAACTTAATGGACTATTATACAGACATTAAAATTAATGGTTATAAACTATCTGCATCATCTTGAAAAATGCATTTAATAATGAAAATCTAAAAACTTAATATTCTATCTCTTCAATGAGTGATAACATTTAAAAAGTATGCATGAGGCCAAAAACTGGAAAAAGGGATGGAAAATAGACACATGATTTGTTAAAGTGGACAGTTTACTAGTGATATTTTTGATAGTTTTTATCTTTATAATATATAGGTAACAATATTAAACAGCACTAAGGAAATGTTTTAAATTTATATAGTTATATGTTATTGGTTAATCAAGGGATGAATATGTATATTTGAATATATAAAAAAGACTAGATCAAACATGTATTTCTCCTTGTCCATAAATAATAATTAAAATTTTAACTGTCATATATATGTCCAAATCCATCCTCCAGTATTTTTTCTTTTGCTTCTGTTATAAAGGATTCTTTTATCTCCAGATTATCTACTGCATTTCAACTACTCATAGCCTGCAAATGAGTTTTGGCATCTTTCCCATAGTCTTATGCAGGTTCAACAAAGTGTTTTACACATAATTGGTAAATTCATTTGTTTCATTACTTCTATCAGGTGTGACAAAAATTCTAACACCTTTTTTTTACTTTAACTGATTAAAATTACTGTTATTTTGACAATTTTGTATACTTTTAGAATCAACAATGCTAGATTTTGTTTACAGGTTATTTATGAAGAATAGTATGAAATCTCCATACCAGCTGCAATATATTGTTGACCTTTCCAAAGAACATTTGCTATTATTTTTCTCTCTGTGCCCTTGTCTTTCTTTTTCTCTCTGGTTTTACAATAGGCTACAGTGTTTTCTGGAGTGAAAATGATGATCATAACTGTTGTAATTCTGAAGTTTCTTCAAGTGAAAAAGGATTTATAACTCTTACATTATCTATAATTCTGTCTGTATTTGGAACAAAACGTTATTAGATTAACACTGGAAAATGATTTTTAAAAATTTATATTGTCAAAAAATACTTCTTTAATATAAACCTAACATCTCCTAATATAATTTTGCAAATACCCAAGTTTTACAAAGTATAACTTGAATATATTTCTATACTCTTTTTCAGCCTTAGTATTTCTTCTCCAATTATTAAAGACATTGAAACATAATCCTTTTTGCACATTGAAATATTCAGCTTACTTTGTCTACTGCCTTTTTTAGTTAATCAAAAAGTTTTGCTAATATTGGTCCAAAACCTCAACACAAAATAATATTGCATATTACTTATATCTTTTCATAAACTTCATAAACATGTAAGTTTGTTGGGTTAGATTTTTGTAATTATAATATCATTTCAATATACAAATTGTATCCACCATTTAACAGCTTAACACAAAATTTTAATAAAATCATATTGGATTACTGAGTTTCAGTATGGTAGAAACCCAAGTAGGAATATATAACATCTGGATAACAATATTAAGAATAATTTTAAAAGTCTTCTCCAAATTTATCCATTAAAGACTGGCTTTACAAAATCAGCATAAAATTTTAACTATTTCTAAAAGGTATCTTACCTGTCAAAAATATATTTTTGAGTTACTGGCATGAGTAAAGCTATTTCAGTTTTAGTTGCAATGCATCAGAATTCTCTAGAAGCCTAATTTAATATTTGAGGCTTTTCATTAGTGTTTTAAGAACTATTAAATGTCAAGCCAGATAATATACACTGTGGAGTCTATATTGTAAAATCTGGACTGGAGGAATGGATAGGTCATGCTTCTTAATGTCTCCCATTCCTAAAACCCGTTCTAGGACATCTGTCCCATAGTTTCCTATGGCTCTGGTCATTTCTTAATGCATTGGTGGCCATGCTGCCTAACACATGACTTTCCTACTATGACCACAGCCAATTGGGTCAAGGGAGAGCATTTATCTCAAGGGAAGATCATTCACATGTTAGTCAGTGGACTTTATAAAATTTCTTAATAAGGAATGTTTTAGTTGACAGGAGGAGATGACAAAATTAAACCTGTAAGATTCTTTTGGTGAGGAACTTGAAAGTGTTATGTTATGCAAAGCAACTCTTTAATAGCAGCTACTGAATGTGAAAGACACAGGAGAAAAGGGTAGCAGAGACTACATGGAGAAAGAAAGAAAAAAATTACTATGACTACTACTGCTACTACTACATAGAAATAACTGGTGAATAGCAACAGAAAGGTAGAGGGAGTGTGTAAATCATGTAAATGATACAGTACTGAAATGAAGATGTATTCTTACTGCAGATTTTGAAGCAATATAAGATCATCACAGGGTATCCTGGTTTCTACAGCAACTCTAGATCCTGAATTATCTCCTGGTTCCCCTCATCTATTTTACAAGAGGCATGACTATATTGCAGTTCTGAATTCTATCTGCATGGTCTGGTCTATCCACTATTTCTGGGTTCTTATGAGTCCTGGCTATAAGAAGGAATTTCACTCTCTTTTTATTTCCTTGTTCATTTCCTTGTTTTTCAACCAGCTCTCTTTTTCTAATCTAAATAACGTGATATCTAAAGAAGCTTAATACAGAATCCAGCTAATATAAGAGGAAGAGTTAACATCTTTAAGTGTTTATTGGTCCTTTATTAAAAGTTTCATGGCCCTGAAAATACTTCAAATAGAAGTTAAAACAAGAAATATAATCTACTGCATATAAATATATAAATATTACTAACTCAACCATTTTCTTAATAAATCAACTTCTTAAAATGTAATTGTTCAATAACAGAGTCAAGCACATATGTGATCTAGTTCCTCATGCTATAAAAAAAAATTGTGCTTGGAACTAACTAAATACTTTCAGAACAATCTGTAAACATCTAGGACCTCACATTAAGAAGTCCCCCAAGAGAAAGGGGAACAATCTTACACTGTTGGTAGGAATGCAAGTTGGTACAGCCACTTTGGAAAACAGTATGGAGGTTCCTCAAGAAGGTAAAAAAAATAGAGGTACCCTACCACCCAACAATTGCCCTACTAGGTATTTACCCCAAAGATACAAATGTAGTGATCCAAAGGGGCACCTGCATCCCAATGTTTATAGCAGCAATGTCCACAATAACAAAACTATGGAAAGAGCTGAGATGTCATCCATCAACAGATGAATGGATAAAGAAGATGTGGGATATATATATATATATATATATATACGCAATGGACTATCACTCAACCATCAGAAAGGATGAAATCTTACCATTCATATAGATATGGATGGAACTGGCGGGTATTATGCTGAGCAAAATAAGTCAATCAGAAAGACAATTGTCATGTGGTTTCACTCATATGAGGAATGTATGAAACAGAGCAGAGGACTGTAAGGGAAAGGAGGGAAAAACAGAATGGGAAGAAATCAGAGAGGGAGACAAACCATGAGAGACTTTTAACTATGGGAAAGAAACTGAGGGTTGCTGGAGGGGAGGCAGCTGGGGGGATGGGGTAACTGGGTGATGGGCATTAAGGAGGGCATGTGATGTGAGGAGCACTGGGTGTTATATGCAACTGATGGAGTACTGAACTCTACATCTGAAACTAATGATGTTTTATATGTTGGCTAAATGAATTTAAAAAAAAAAAGTCCTCTAACAAAGAATTGTGTGCATAAATGAAATTTTTGGGTATAAGGAATTGCCATTAGCAGTGCAAAGAATTATGTCAATATAAGAACAAGGAAACTTATAGTAACTTTATAGTCATATTTCAATTAGTTATTTCCTTATATTTATTGTCCCTCCTAAAAACCAAAAGGGAGTTTCCCTTTTTATATTTAAAAATAAATACTCATTTTTAGCTTTAATATTAAAGAATATGTATCTTTGAGAAATCAGTGGGATGAACAGTTATTCTTCATATGATATTAATAAAAATGAAAGAACATGCTGCAGATATTTGGAAATAAACTTAAATAATAGTATAAAATGAGAAACTATAATAGGAAAATTTGAAAGGTAATAGAGAAAATAAATCTTAAGAGAAATTAACAAAGGAGAGGAAAGATAAGCATAAAATGTAGATAGAAACAATCTTTTAAAAGCTTACAAAGATAAAGTATTTGGAACTCAAGTAGAACAATAAGGGGGAACAGAAGTAAAGTATATACATATATAGACAGAGCCTAAAATATACTTAAGAAATAACTATGAGTATCTGTAATTCAAGCATCTTCTCAAGCTTTAATGAAGTATTTGTGGGAGGGAACTCTTATAAGTATACAGGATTTTGATGGTATTGTTTTGATTTATATTATTAATTTTAAAACAAAATAAATAGTCTTTCAATTTGATAAATTGCTTTGCTTAATATGTTGAGTACTATGCTAGTCTATTTTTTAAAGTGAATCCCTTTATCACCTCCTCAAGATTTCATAAGTATTTACTTGTTCTATTTAATCTGTTAATTTCTCCACCTAATTTGTGGAGTCCTTTGTTCCTGCTATGTGGATTGCTTGCAGTTTAGGCTTGCTGTACAGTTGTCATTCTAAAATGAAACAACATGTCTCCCAGGTTCAATAGAGTCTTTCCCGCATCTCACATTTTTCTTCTATATTATTTACTCTCATATTTTTACTGGATAAATCTTCAGAGAACTTCTTAATCTTCCCAGTCTTTGCTACTCTGAAAATATCTTTTTTGGGCTTTCAGACCTAATTTTTTGGAATCAAATTCTCATTTGAGCTTTCCTTTACAATACTGAAGATCTTTTCCCTTTTTCTTTTTCCAGCTTTATTGAGATGTAATTGACAAATAAAATCGTATACATTTAAAGTGTAAAATATAATTTTAATGTACGTATAAAATATCACAATCAAGTAAGGTGATGGATATATATATATATACACACACATATATTTTTTCAGTGTGCACTGAAAATGCTTAAGATATACTCTCTTAGCAAATTTAAAGTATACAATATAGTATTATTATTTATAGGCACCATGTTGTACATTAGATCCTCAGAACTTATTCATCATAACTGAAAGTTTGTACCCTTTGACCAATATTCCCCATTTTTGCCACCACCACCCCCAGCCCCAGCCCCTGGTAACTGCCATTCTATATTCTGTTTCTATGAGTTCAACTTTTTTTTTTTTTTTTAGATTTCACATATAAGTGATATCATACAATATTTCAGTATTTGTCTTTTTCTCTTTGGTTTATTTCACTTAGTATAATGCCCTCCAATTTCATCCACGTTGTCCCAAATGATTGGATTTCCTTTCTTTTTTAAGGCTGACTAATATCCCATTGTTTTCCACATCCTCTATTGCTGATGAGAAATATCCTTCTAGTCTAACTGTGGTCCTTTCATGGATACCTTATCCCTGCCTCCCTCCCCCATTCTTCAAGCATGTAGGGCACTCTCATTATCCTCAATTGTTCTGAAATTTTAAAATGGTGTGTTGTGTTCATTCATATTTATGGGATCTTGATAGGATTTCCAAATCATTCAGCTCTGAGAAATTCCCTAGTATCATTTTAATTACTTTTTTTCTATTTTCCCCATTATTTCCTTTTGAAATTTTAATAGGTGGATGGTGAGACTGCTGAAAAGAACCTCTATGATTCTTATATTTCTATGTTATTTTTCATCTTGTTTTTTTTTGTTCTGCACTGTCTTTTCTATATTCTAATATTTTTATTTCTTGCCTAATAATTTCTGCAATTACATATTTAATTTGCTAAGTTATTTATTCTTAAATTGTTCATTCATTGTAAATGGTACTGATTAGTTTGAACAGGTGACCATTTAGTTACCCATTTTTGTGTTAATAGGCTATTCCACTCTTTTTTTTTTTTCTTTTAAACTCATGCTTCTACAAACATGAATATTTTGGTCTATGTTCCCATGTGATTTTGAAGAATATCTCAAGGTCATAAGTACTAAAATGTAGAAATGATGAATCATGGATTATACACATTTTCAATTTAGGTATTATTTATTTGGAGATATTTATTTAGATATTATTATTATTTGGAGATATTATTCTCCAAAGTGATTGCATTTTCCCTTCATCTCCAATAGTATATAAAAATTCCCTTTCTCTACATCTTTCTTATTTTTACATTTTCAATTGTTTGCTAATCTAGGAGATATGAAATACTGTGTGGCTCTAATTTGTATTCCCTTGAGTGTTAGAAAAGTTGAGTCTCTTTTATTTATTATTTATCTGTGTTTCTTCTTCTGTGGGTTGGGTTTTATATTCAGTTGGTTTTGCTGATTTGCTTGTCAGTATACTTGTTCCAGTCCAGGACCAGTCTATTTTAGTTTCTAAATTTGAGGTGTCCTGGATCATGCTGTCAGCCAAAATTTGAACTTCATACAAATGCATATTAAGACCTATGTTTATAAATTTTTAGGGAAGTCTCTTTATCTTCCTAAAAGACTAGGTAAACTCTGGAATGGAACCTGAGATAGGTGGGTATTTTTTTCATCTCTGTTTGCTGGCAGGTTGATTTGATTTTTTTTAAATTTTATTTTATTATGTTATGTTAATCACCGTACATTACATCATTAGTTTTTGATGTAGTGTTCCATGATTCATTGTTTGTGTATAACACCCAGTGGAAACAGTCAACAAACCAAAAGACAACCAACAGAATGGGAGAGGATATTTGCAAATGACATATCAGATAAAGAGCTAGTATCCAAAATCTATAAAACACTTATCAAACTCAACACCCAAAGAACAAATAATCCAATCAAGAAATGGGCAGAAGACATGAACAGACATTTTTCCAAAGAAGACATCCAAATGGCTAACAGACACATGAAAAAGTGGTCAACATCACTCGGCATCAGGTTGATTTGATTTTGTTCACCTTAAACTTCGACAGTCCCAGCTTGCTGCAAAGCATCAAAGTTCCAACAATTTCTATGTCCCAAGGACTTATCTCCTTTTCCCCACACATAAGTTAAAGCAATAATCTATGTTACAGAATCTGGCAAATGCCTGAATGTCCTTTAACTTCAGCAGCAGCTTACTAATATGATATGTCTGCTCATTTAAGAAATACACCCCTCCCCCGCCAAAAAAAAGAATAGGAAAAAGAAAGAAAGAAAAAAACAAAGAAAAGCAAAATATAAAAGCTCATTAGAGCTTGGTTACATGGGTGGGACCTAGGTAAAGCACATACAAAAATACCAGAATGAGGAAGTCTTTACTCTGTTTTTAATACCCTCAGTGTCTTCCTTAGGTGTCTTCCAGAAATTTTGTTTAGTCAATATTGAGAAAAACCTTCCTAATTTTGATTGGATTATAAAAAACTGGCCTCGGGTGCCTGGGTAGCACAGTCAGTTAAGCGTCTGACTCTTGGTTTCTGCTCAAGTCATGATCTCAGGGTTCTGGGATTGAGGCCTGCCTCCAGCTCCACGTTCAGTTCAGAGGCTGCTTGAGATTCTCTCTCTCCCTTTCCCTTTGCCCCTTTGCTCATGCTCGCTCTCTCTCTCTCAAATAAATAAATATTTAAAAACAAAAAAATAAAAAACTGGACTGAGTCTTCTGTACATGTAATGAAAATAGGTTACCTACAATTGCAAGTAAACATCTGTACATAATGCTCTCTTGTCATGATCATATTTCATCTCACATGGCCTGTCACTGTAAAAATCCAATATTCAAGGATTCTACAAGGCATGCCAGGTCTGCCCCAGCTGTAGCTCTTCATGTATACTCTTAACTTCCCTGTCCTCTGCTTTTCTTTAACAATTACTATTTCCCTAATCTTACTCAGTTTTTCAGAAATTTCTTGAAAGGTCTTTTATTCTATTGCTTGCTCAATTTTCTCACTCTTTTCATATATGTGTGGTTTCATTTTTTTATTATTATTTTTTATTATCAGTTAAATATGGAGTTTTGGGATGGAGAATGTAGATAAAATTATGTGCTATGGTCAGCATCTTAAACAAAAAAAAAAAAAATTCTGCTAACAAACCTTCTGTAGACTTCTCTACAAATCTTAACAGTTCCTTACAGTTAAAAGGCAGTATTAATAAAGTAGTGATGCAGGAGTAGGTTCTGGTAACTTAAAAAGTTAATTCTTCTCCTACTGGACAGCTACATTTTAGATTCATGCAGGAATATAGGACTGGTATTTTAAATTTCATGTTAGGAATACATCAGTCATTAGAATTTTTATATCAGGTTTCTTAATTTCTTAATGTTGGCATATTATTCTCCTATATTTTTGTTGGCACTATGTGAGTTGAATATGTCTGCAACAAGTATCCAGTGTGCATGATTCCATTTTATGATCTTTTTTAGACCCTTTTTCTTAATTATTAAAAAAATCCCAAGAAGTGGTTACTATTCTCCATATTTACAAAAGAATAGACTAAGGTGCTTTCATAAGATTAATTAGTTTGCCAGATGTTACTCAGAGGACTTGAGTCTTCTTTCAAGTCCAGGTTGTCTGACATCAGTGACTATTATAGCCTGAAGAACAGTGTATGTTTTTGCCATGTAGATGATAAGTAAAATAAACCATATAGTTATCTCACTAAATAAATATTCTATATATTTTATGAAAATGCTACATATGTTATTAAAGTGTATGTTGATTTGTGAGAGTTTGAAGATTATATTCTTTTCTTCACATCAAATAACTTGAAAGGGGAGCCAATAGTAAAATGCCTTCAGTCTTCATTTTATATGATCCAAATGCTTCAAATAATTATGTGACCAAATCATTAGAAATTATTTAGTGTCAAATATGCCTATATATATGTGTGTGTGTCTATGTATGCATATGTTTTACATATATGCATGTATATACATAGACACACGTAAATAATTTAGAATATGTGCTTTCTTAAAAGATACAAAGTGGTCCCCTGATTAAACAGACTCAATTTAATTACTACCTACACTGGTAACACAAACTCCAAGCCTCTATCATCTCTCTCCAGGCCTAAGTAATCTCTCTAGTCCAATTTTACCCTTTCCCCTACTTACATTTTATTTTGCATACAGAAATATTTTTCAAACATAACTCACATCTTGTCACTCCTCTGCTTACACTCTTTCAATACATTTCCATTGAGTTTAACGTAAAAATACAAAGCCCTACACTCACCGACTTGGCCCTACATAAATATTGTACTTATTTTTTTCTCCAACTCATCTGTGTACATTTTCCCTTTCCTCATTACATTCCAGCCACAGTGATGGTATTCTCATTCATCCAAACACCTACCTCAGACCTGTGGCAATTTCTACTCTATCTGAAGTAATTACCACCAGGGTATTTGACATAAGGCTTTGCCATATTTCTAAACATAGCATCCTATTTTATTTGTATCTTAGTATACAACTGATATTTTAAAATACTTTATTTTTAAGTAATCTCTACACCCAACATGGGGCTTGAATTCACAACCCCAAGATCAAGAGTTGTGCCCCCACAACTGATTTTTTGATTGTTCATAATATATTTTGACCCTTCATCTCTACATTGGTTTTATTTTTATTTATCATAGAGTATAATATACTACAGAAAAATACACAAATCATGGTGCACAGTTCTGTCAACTTACAAAATGAACACATCCATCTAACCCCCCTTAGGTCAAGATAATGGACATTACCCACAGTCCACAAATCACCATTATTCATTCTCCCTGTCACATCCTCCTGAAGATAAACACTGCTTTGACTTTTATCTCTATAGATTAGATTTCCCTATTTTAACTTCAAATCAATGGGTTATATATTATGTATTATTTTGTGCCTAGTGTATTTTTTATACTCTTTTTAAGGTATAATTGTGTCTGATTTCTTTTTATTATAGTAAAAAATTAATGTTAAATCTACCTCTTAATAAATTTTTAAGTGTATAGCATAGTACTGTTAACTATATGCACATTGTTATAGAACAGATCTCTAGACCCCTTCACCTTGGGGAACTTTGCATGACCAAAGTTCCATTTCTATTAAACAGAAACTCCTCATTTCTCTCTCTCTCAGCCCTCTTTACTCTATGTCTTTTACTCTATTAATTGTTCCCTTTGCTGTGCAGAAGCTTTTTACTTTCATGTAGGCAATAATTTTTTGGATATGATGCCAAAAGTACATGCTATAAAAACAGATAGATAAGTGGGACTAGATCAATGCCAAGTTTATTTGGATCTTGAGTCACTAGATCTGCATATTGTCAGTATTCTCAGTGCTACACTAACTGAAGGCAGAAGTTAAATTTCAAAAGAGGTGTGTCTGTGTGTGTGTGTGTGTTTGTGTGTGTGTTTCTGTGTGTCTGTGTGTAGCTAGTGTGTCCATATTTGCTTATATGGTTGCCTGTAGTAGATAAGGAAGTCTATGGGAAGAAAACCATTCCATGAGGAAAAATAATAATCTGGCTATCTGATGAAAAATTATATACAAAACATTGGAATTATAAACAGAAGTGTTTTTAGAAGAAAAAAAAATATCTTATCTATTGCTGGAGCTAAGGACTAAGGACAATGCTGGAAATTTCAAGATATCTAACTTGATCAGCAGAGACAGTTCTCCTCCTTCTCCAGATATTTGTGGTCCAAAGAACTATGAATACACTAAGTAACTAAGGGTAGATGAGTCTATAAAAAAAGCCTCAAAGAAAGGGCAGATTATTTTAGAGTGAAGCAGAGAAAACATGAAGGGTTATGCTTTCAGAGCAAAATGTATCAAACTCTAATGGAGATTATAACATAAAATATTCTTCAACTGGCACCATGGGGCATGGAGGAAAATTAATGATAAATATAGAAAGAAACTGGTGCATTGTGGAGGTTTAATACAGGATTTAGTTGTAACTCTATTATTCCCTGGCTTGGGGATCTTGGGCAAATTAAATGATATGAGCTTCATTTTCATCATTTGTAACATGGAAATGCCTACTTCATTTACAGTTGTTATATTGATCATAAAATTGTATATATTTTTAAATGTTAAACAGCACAAGGTATACAATGATAACGGTAGCAATCTGAATAAGAAAACTTTATTTGGATCAGTATAATCAGAGAGTTTTGCCAGCTCCTTCATGCCATCAATATTCCTATGTATTCCTCATATTGAATCAAATCCCATCAACATATATATTTGAAATAATGGAAATATCTTGTTGCAAATATCCTTCAAAACTATAAGGTTAGTCTTTACTAGTGTAATGTAGAGTGTCAAATATAAGCTCCTAGTCTAATAACATTAGGAAAATCTTTGATTATTCTGAAATCTTTCCTCATTTGTAAAGTGAAAGACTTTTGAGCTAAGTAATCCAGTCAAAACATTGTAAAATGTTATAATATTTAACAAGTTCAAAGGATTTTAGAGTTTAATTCAATTTTCATAAAAAAGCAGGATAAATTAATATGAAAATTTTTAATCTATCACTTAATATTATCCATTTTTTTGTCATGTCAATATTAAATTAATAACTTTTGTTATCAAATTTCACCATAAATTTAAAAATGAAGTTTGTACTGCCTTTTTTAACATCTAATTTATTCTACAGATATTCTCTGCATTTAAAGGCTCCCTTTTGGTAGAAGTATTGGTACTATTATGGCATGTATGATGATAACCACTATCATAGTTTTAAAAAAATAGTATAAGGGGAGTGATGTCACCAAGATGGTGATATAGGTTGTTTCTGACTTCACTCCCCCTCACAAGAACGACTAACAATTATTCAAGAATCTCTCTCTCTACCACTGAGAGAATCCTAGAATGTAGGCTGAGGCTGAAGCACCCACCTCTGCACAACAGAGACCAAGACAGACTGCATTACTCTTTAAATGAATTTCCCCTCCCCCAGACCAGTGCAACACCATGAGGAACGGTCTCTCCTAAGCCTCTGGATCCTCCATTGGTAAAGAAGAACCCAGAGGAACAAACAGCCAACCCCCAGCATTGGGTCACTTTGTCAGATCCCTAATCTAATCTTGCACCATGGAGATTGCAATGGAATTTAAACCATGAGGAAGTCTGAATGTGACAGAGAAGGGGGAAGGACTTAGCCCCAGTTCATATATGCAGTGTCCAAGTAGTAGTCTCAACCAGCAGTTTTGGTTACCTGAAGAATTAAGTCAGAGTGCACTCTGACCAGGGAACTTAGTGGGGTACAGATCTGCCTGATTCAAACCCCCAGATGAGGAGATTTGCTGGACCTGGAGCTTAGTGTGCCCATATCAAAGAAAGAAGCAGAGTTACTGTCCCTCCTGTTGTCTTCTGACCCCATCTGCCTAGAAGATTTGGTGACAATTTCTGGAAGCCATGTTGGCCCCATGGTGCTCCAGCTGAGAGGCACAGGGAAGATCTGATCATCCCCAGAGCAAAGCCAGTTCTGAGAGTAAAAAGATTCTATGCTACATCCAGGTAGAGGGATTAATTAATATCTAAAGCTGAGGGTAGCTCCTGGCCCCTCTCAACCAGATAACCTGTTTGAGAAATTGAGAGTAACCTGGAGTGGACCTTTCCTGTCCCACCCAGGCAAGAGAGAAAAGAAATAGACACTAACCTGTTGTGGAGGGTGTCTTCAGTTCTCACCTGACCAGAAAGGCTGGTGACAGCTCTTGAGCCCAGCAGCACTTAAGCCTAGAGAAGGGCAGTCAGAGTTGATAGTTTGTAAAGCAGAGCCAGGGTTCCTATTTAACCAGAGAGCTTGGGGGTGCAGCTTGGCTTGAGTTAAGACAATAAACAAAGAGTTTACTGGCTATACAGCTGCATCTCCCACTGCACCCAGGCAGGGAATTTAATTTATAGCCTCGCTCATCCCTGATACAGCCTTCAATCTGTCCAACAAGGAAAGCTAACCAGAGCACATGGACAACTACATAGGCCACTCAGCAGGCCTACATACAGTGACATTTGAACAGAGAGCACAGCATATGCAGTGCTCATCCTATAGCCCCACTTGGGCAGGAAAATAAGACAACAGTCCTATCAAACTGTTCTCAGCCAGAGAAACAACCACTGAACCCCATCCTCAGAACTCAAATAATTGTCTCACCCAAAAATAGACCCTAATAGCAGGTCCCACCTGCCCAAGGATATTATAAGCAGACACACCTAGAAACCTAAACTGAGCTCTGATGAATGATCTCTGCCAAAGTAATCTGTAAAGTCTGTAAGAGGAGCCTGATTACCTAAAAGCACAGACACCAACATTAGGAATAAAGGATCATGAAAAATCAGGTAAATATTATATAACCAAAGGAAACTAATAAATCTCTAATAACTGACCCTAAAGAAATGAAAATCTTTGAATGTTCAGACAAAGAATTCAGAATGGATAGACATCAGCATCATGTGTTAGAGCACCTAAATATAAAGCAATAACTAACAGAGCTAAAAAGAAGAAAAAAACAGTAATACAATAATAGTTGAAGACTTTAATATCCTACTCTCAACAATAGATAGATCATCCAGACATAGAATCAAATAAGAAGACAGTGGATTTGAACAATACTATAGACCAAAATGGACCTAGCAGAGATATGCAGGGCAGTCTATCCAACAAGAGCAGAATACAAATTCTTCTTAAGTGCACGTGGAGCATTTTCTAGAATAAACCATATATTATGCCACAAAACAAGTCTTTAGCAAATTAAAGAAGATTAAAAGTATACCAAGTATCTTCTCTGACAATAACATGAAACTAGAAATCAACAATGAAAGGAAAACTGGAAAATTCATGAACACATGGAAATTAAATAACAATCCCCTGAAAAACCAATGGATCAATAAAGAAATTAAGGGGGGAATAAAAGTTTCTTGAGAAAAATGAAAATGGATACACAACATACCAGAACTTGTGGGATGCACCAAACACAGTTCTAAAAGGGAAGTTCACAGCAATGAATTCATAGATTAAGAAGCAAGAAAGATCCCAAATAAGTAATGTAACTTTACACCTTAATGAATTAGAAATATAACAAACTGAGTCCCCCACAAAAAAGAATAAACTGAGCCCAAAGTTAGCAGAAGAAAGGAAATAATAAAAATTAAAGCAGAAACAAAAAGAACAAACTGAGCCCAAAGTCAGCAGAAAAAAGGAAATAATAAAAGATTAGAGCAGAAATAAAATAAAGTACAGAAAACAACAGAAAGAACAGGAAAACAAATAGCTAAACTAAGAGTCAATTCTTGAAAAAGATTTTTAAAAAATACAAATCCTTGACTAACCAAGAAAAAAAGAGAAAGGATGCAAATCAACAAAATTATAAACAAAAAAGGAGACATTACAACTGATACCACATAAATTCAAAGGATCAAAGGAGGCTACTGTAAACAACTGTATGCCAAGAAACTGGATAACCTAGAAGAAATGGAAAAATTCTTAGAAGCATACAACTTACCAAGATTAAATCAGGAAGGCGCTCCTGGGTGTCTCAGTTGGTTGAGCATCTGACTCTTGGTTTCAGTTCAGGTCCTGATCTCATGGGTTGTGGGATCAAGGCGCATATCGGGTTCCACACTCAGTGGGAGTCTGCTTGGATATTCACTCCCTCTGCCCCTTCCCCCCACTCATGCTTTCTCTCTCTCTCAAATAAATAAAAAAATAAAATCTTTAAAAAATATTAAATCAGGAAGAAATAGAAAATCTGAAGAGATCAATTACTACTACTGAGTTGAATCAGTCATCAAAAATCTCCCAACAACAACAAAATTTCCCAACAAAGAACAGCCCAGGACCAGATGGTGTCACTGGTTAAATTTAAAAAACATTTAAAGAAGAATTAATACCAATCCTATTAAAACTCTTCCAGAAAATCAAAGAGGAGGGAACACTCCCAAACTCACATGACAAGACCAGCATTATCCCAATACCAAAACCAGTAAAGGACACTACTAGAAAAAGAAACTATAGACCAATAATTTTGATGAATATACATGTAAATACTCTCAATAAAATGCCAGCAAATTGATTTCATTGGCACATTAAAAGGACCATTGATCATGACTGAGTGGAGGTTATCCCTGGGATACAAGGACATTTCAACATATGCAAATTAATGTAATAAATCACATTGATAAAATAAAAGAAAAAATCACATAATCATCTCAACAGACACAAGAAAAACATTTGGAAAAATACAACATTCATTCATGACAAAAACTCATAACAAATCAGGCATGCAGTAAAGGTCATTTATGACAAGTCCACAGCTAACATCCTATGGAAATGGTGATAAATTGAAAGTTTTATTCTAAGATCAGGAACAAGGATGTTTATTCTCACCACTTCTATTTCAACATAGTACTGAAGGTCCTAGCTAGTTCAATCAAGCAAGAAAAAGAAAAGTATCAGAATTAGAAAGGAAGAAGCAAAATTATCTATATTTGTAGATAATATGATTTCATATGTAAAAAATCCTAAAGATGTAGCAAAAACACTGTTAGAGCTAATCAATGACTTCAGTCAAGTTGCAGGACACAAAATTAACATAAAAAATCAACAGTATTTCTATATATAATCTATATATATTCTAGAATTCATAATTCTATATATGAATTTTCTGAAAAAAATCAATGCCATTTACTATAGCATCAAAACAATAAAATTCTTAGGAATAAATAAAGATCTCTATTCAGAAAACTACAAGACATTGATGAAAGAAATCAAGGAAGAAACAAATTAATGGAAATGTATCCTATGTTTAGGTACTCTGGGGCAAAGATGGTGGAGAAGTAGGGGACCCTATTTCAACTTGTCCCCTGAATTGAGCTGGTTATCTACCAGACCACTCTGAACACCCATGAAATCAGCCTGAGATGTAAGAAGATATATCTGGATCTCCACAAACAGAATAACGCCAGCAGGTGGTTTTGATTTATGAAGCAGGGAGCCAAGATTCTGCTGGCAGATATTGGAAGATAAACAGAAGGGGGAGGGAGCTGCCATAAGCGCTTGAGCCGGTAAGATGAACTAACACAGGAGCGCAATATCCTCCCACACTGGGGACTGGGCACAGACTTGCAGACCAGTTGTGGCAGGGAAAGGACTTTAGGGCAGCCCCCTAGACTGAAACCTGGAGCTGCAGGGGCATGGGTGGAACCTGGGGGTGGCTGGTGATTTTAGAAGCACAAAGGACAGAGACGTGCCTGGACCTGGAAGCGAGGGCTGGGAGTGCTGTTGTAGGGCACACAATCCAGGACACTGCATTTTTAGCAGCACAGACAGAAATGGAGACAGTGTGGCCTGGTGAACTCACTGAAGAACAGACTGCAAAATCTCTGTTCTGAGGCAGAGGATTGGAAATGGTCACTTCTGTTCTGACTCTTGGAAGAGACATGGAAAGTCACCAGGGAAAGCTGCCAGAGAACAAAAGCCCCCCATAAACAGTTTTCACTGAGCAGGGCAACTCTGCTCAAACAGGGTTGACCGAGTAACAGCGTGGCAGGCCCCTACCCCAGAAGACAAGCTGAAAGAAGAAGAGGCTGACAACCCTAACGTCCCTATAAAACAGGTGCATCTTGCTTGGGTTGTCATCAATAATTTGGACTCTGTAAATTCCCTCAACCACCCCTCAACAGAATGACTAAGAGGAGGAATCCCCAAAATAGAAAAGACTCAGACACTGTGACTTTTGCCACAGATTTAAAAATGAATATAGATATAAGCAAGATGTCGGAAATAGACTTCAGCTTAACAGTTATGAAGATGATAGCTAGAATGGAGAAATCGATTAATGGCAACATAGAGTCTCTAAGAGCAGAAATGAAAGCTGAATTGGCAGAACTTAAAAATGCTGTCAAAGAGATCCAATCTAATCTAGAATACTCTAACAGCTAGGGTAAACGAGACAGAAGAACAAATTAGTGATCTAGAAGAAAAACTGATAGAAAAGAAGGAACACGAGAAGGCCTGGAATAAACAGCTTAAAATCCATGAAAACAGAATTAGAGAAATAAGTGACTCTATGAAATGTTCAAATGTCAGAATTATTAGGATCCCTGAAGGGGTGGAGAGAGAGAGAGAGGACTAGAAGATATATTTGAGCAAATCGTAGCTGAGAACTTCCCTAATCTGGGGAATGAAACAAGCATTCATGTCCTTGAGGCAGAGAGGATCCCTTCCAAGATCAAGAAGAACAGACCAATGCCCCAGCATGTAATAGTAAAACTCGCAAATCTTAGAGCCAAGGAAACCATCTTAAGGGCAGTTAGGGGGAAGAGATTCCTAACGTAGAAGGAGGAACATCAGAGCAATGTCAGACCTATCCACAGAGACCTGGCAAACCAGAAAGGGCTGGCAAGACATATTCAGGGTACTAAATGAGAAGAACATGCAGCCAAGAATACTTTATCTGGCAAGGATGTCATTTAGAATGGATGGAGAGATACAGAGCTTCCAAGACTGGCAGAAATTGAAAGAATATGTGACCATTAAGCCAGCTTTGCAAGAAATATTATTGGGGGTTCTATAAAAGGAGAAAGACCCCAAGAGGGATATAGAACAGTAATTTACAGAGACAATCATTAGAAACAAGGACTTTACAGGCAACATGATGACAATAAAGTCATATCTTTCAATAATCACTCTCAACATGAACAGCCTAAATATTTCTAAATGCTCAATGAATTAGAAACCAGAAATACAGAAGAGCAGATCAACAAAACTAGAAGCTGGTTCTTTGAAAGAATTAATAAGATCAATAAGCCACTGGCCAGACTTATCCAAAAGAAAAGAGAAAAGACCCAAATTAATAAAATTATTAATGAAAGGGGAGAGATCATGACTAACACCAAGGAAATAGAAACAATTATTAGAAATTATTATCAATAACTATATGCCAATAAATTGAGCAACCTGGAAGAAATGGATGCCTTCCTGGACACCTATAAGCTACCAAAACTGAAACAGGAAGAGATTGAGAGCCTGAATAGGCCAATAACCAGTAACAAATTTGAAGCAGTGATCAAAAAACCTCCCAAAAAACAAGAGTCCAGGGCCTGATGGATTCCCTGGGGAGTTCTACTAAACTTTCAAAGAAGAAATAATACCTATTCTCCTGGAGCTGTTTCAAAAAATAGAAACAGAAGGAAAGCTTCCAGACTCATTCTATGAGGCCAGCATTACCTTAATCCCCAAACCGGGCAAAGACCCCATCAAAGAGGAGAATTTCAGAACGATATCCCTGATGAATATGAATGCCAAAATTCTCAACAAAATCCTAGCTAATAAGATCCAACAATACATTAAAAAGATCGTCCATCACGACCAAGTGGGATTTATCTCCGGGATGCAAGGGTGGTTCAATATTTGCAAATCAACCAGTGTGCTAGAACACATTAATAAGAGGAGAGAGAAGAACCATATGGTCCTCTCAATTGATGCAGAAAAAGCATTTGACAAAATACAGCACCCTTTCCTGATTAAAACTCTTCAGAGTATAGGGATAGAGGGAACATTCCTCAATTTTGTAAAATCCATCTATGAAAAACCCACAGCGAATATCATCCTCAATGGAGAAAAGCTGAGAGTCTTTCCCTTAAGATCAGGAACACGACAAGGATGCCCAGTATCACCACTATTGTTCAACATAGAACTAGAAGTCCTAGCAACAGCAATCATACAAAAAGAAATAAAAGGTATTCAAATAGGCAAAGAAGTCAAACTCTCTCTTTCTCTGCATATGATGTGATACTTTATGTGAAAAACCCAAAAAACTCTACCCCCAAATTACTAGAACTCATATAGCAATTCAGTAATGTGGCAGGATACAAAATCAATGCACAGAAATTAGTTGCTTTCTTATACACTAACAATGTAACTGTAGAAAGAGAAATTAGAGAATCGATTCCATTTACAATAGCACCAAAAACCATAAGATACCTCGGAATGAACCTAACCAAAGAGGTAAAGGATCTATACTCTAGGAACTACAGAACACTCATGAAAGAAATTGAAGAAAACACAAAAAGATGGAAAAACGTTCTATGTTCACGGATCAGAAGAATAAACACTGTTAAAATGTCTATGCTGCCTAGAGCAATCTATACCTTCAATGCCATTCAGATCAAAATAGCAATGGCATTTTTCAATGTGCTGGAACAAACAATCCTAAAATTTGTATGGAATCAGAAAAGACCCTAAATCGCCAAGGAAATGTTGAAAAAGAAAAACAAAGTGGGGTCATTAAGTTGCCTGATTTCAACCCTATTACAAAGCTGTGATCATCAAGACAGCATGGTACTGGCACAAAAACAGACACATATAACAATGGAACAGAATAAAGAGCCCAGATATGGACCCTCAACTCTATGGTCAAATAATCTCTGACAAAGCAGGAAAAAAATATGCAATGGAAAAAAGACAGTCTCTTCAATAAATGGTGCTGGGAAAATAGGACAGCTATATACAGAAGAATGAAACTCGACCATTCTCTTACACCATATACAAAGACAAACTCAAAATGGATGAAAGACCTCAATGTGAGACAGGAATTCATCAAAATCCTAGAGGAGAACATAGGCAGTAACCTCTTCAACATTGACCACAGCAAATTCTTTCAAGACACGTCTCCAAAGGCAAGGGAAACAAAAGCAAAACTGAACTGTCGGTACTTCATCAAGATAAAAAGCTTCTGCACAGCAAAAGAAACAGTCAACAAACAAAAGGCAACCCATGGAATGGGAGAAGATATTTGCAAATGACACTACAGACAAAGGGCTGATATCCAAGACCTATAAAGAAATTCTCAAACTCAACACTCAGAAAACGAATAACCCAGTCAAAAAATAGGCAGAAGACATGAACAGACACTTCTCCAAAGAAGACATACAAATGGCTGACACATGAAAAAATGCTCATCATCATTAGCAATCAGGGAAATTCAATTCAAAACCACACTGAGATACCACCTTACACCAGTTAGAATGGCAAAAATTGACAAGGCAAGAAACAACGAATGTTGGAGAGGTTGTGGAGAAAGGGAAACCCTCTTACACTGTTGGTGGGAATGCAAGTTGGTACAGCCACTTTGGAAAATAGTGTGGAGGTTCCTCAAAAATTTAAAAATAGAGCTACCCTATGACCCAGCAGTTACACTACTGGGTATTTACCCCAAAGACACAGATGTAGTGAAAAGAACGGCCATATGCACCCCAATGTTCATAGCAGCAATGTCCACCATAGCCAAACTGTGGAAGGAGCCGAGATGCCCTTCATCAGATGAAGGGATAAAGATGTGGTCCATATATACAATGGAATATTATTCAGCTATCAGAAAGGATGAGTACCCAACATTTGCACCGACACGAATGGAACTGGAGGGGATTATGCTAAGTGAAATAAGTCAAGCAGAGAAAGACAATTATCATATGGTTTCCTTTATATGTGGAACATAAAGGATAACATGGAGGACATTAGGAGAAGGAAGGGAAAAATGAAGGGGAGGAAATCAGAGGGCGAGACGAACCATGAGAGACTGTGGACTCTGGGAAACAAACTGAGGGTTTTAGAGGGGAGGGGGCTAGGTGTGGGTTACCCTGGTGATGGGTATTAAAGAGGGCACATATTGCGTGGAGCACTGGGTGTTATACGCAAACAATGAATCATGGAACACTACATCAAAAGTAATGATGTACTGTATGGTGACTAACATATCGTAATAAAAAAAAAGGTACCCTATGTATATGGATTGTAATAATTAATACTGTTACAACTCCAATACTACCAAAAGCCTTCTATGGATTCAATCCAATTCCTTTCAAGATTCCAAGGGCATTTATTCCAGAAGTAGAAAAAAACAACTCATAGAATTTGTATGGAACCATAAGGACTCCAAATAGCCAAAGAAACCCTAAGAAAGAAGAACAAAGCAGGAGGTATCACATTTCCTATTTTCAAGCTATACTATAATGCCTTAGTAATCAAAACACTTTGGTACTGGCATGAAAACAGGCAAATAGACCAATGGAACAGAAATGAGAACCCAGAAAGAAACCCAAGCCAATACAGTCAAGTAATATTTGACAAAGAAGCCAAGAATACTCAATGAAGAAAAGGCAATCTCTCCAATAACTGCTGCTAGAATTAGATATTCACATGTAAAAGAATGAATCTAGACCCCTTTCGTGCACCATTCACAAAAATTAACTCAAGATGGATTAAAGATTTAATGTAAGACCTAAAGATAGAAGAAAACATGGGAATAAAGGTCCTTGACATGGGTCTTAGTAATGTTTTTTTGGATATGACATCTGAAGTATGGTCAACAAAATAAAAATAAAAAATAAATAAATGTCTATTTATTTATATTTTAACTTAAAAGGCTTCTGTACAACAAGGAAACCATCAACAAAGAACAGAACAGTAAAAATAAGGTTACAAACCATTTATCTGATAAGGGGTTAATATCCAAAATTTTAAAGAACTTATATAACTCAATAATGAAAAAATAATAACCCAATTTAAAAAATGGTCAAAGGAACTGAATAAACATCCCCCCAAAGAAGATAGATTCAAAAGGCAAACAAGCACATGAAAAAGATGCTTGACATCGCCCTCATTAGGGAAATGCAAATCAAAACCACAACATATCACCACACATATTTTAAAATGGTCATCATCAAAAAGACAAAAGATAACAAATCCTAGTGTGGATGTGGAGAAAAGGGAACCCTTGAGCATCCTTGGTGAGACTGTAAATTGGTGTAGCCATTATGGAAGACAGTATGGGGGATTCTCAAAAAATTAAAAATAGATTTACCATATGATCCAGCAATTCTACTTCTGGGAATAAACCCAAAGGAAATGAAAACACTAACTCAAAAAGATATCTGCACCTCCATGTTTATAGTAGCATTATTTAAAATAGCCAAGACATGGACACAATGTAAGTGTCCATCAACAGATAAATGAATAAACAAGTTGCAGTGTGTGTGTGTGTGTGTGTGTGTGTGTGTGTGTGTGCGTGCGTCTATAAGTAGATAGATAGATATACATATATAATGAAAAATTATTCAACCATAAAAAACAAGGAAACCCTACTCTTTGCTACAACATGGAGAGATACTGAAGGCATTTTGCTAAGTGACATGAGACAGACAGACAAAGAAAAATATATTATAATCCCATTTACATACAGAGTCTAAAAAAACCCAAAACCTTATAGAAAAAGAGATCAGACTTGTGGCTCCTAGAGGTGGAGGGTTGGGAGGAGGGGTATTAGAAGAAGACGGTCAAAAGGTTCAAACTTTGACTTATAAGATAAATAAGTATCAGGGATGTAATGTACCACATGACTACAGCTAACACTGCCTTATGATATAGGAAAGTAGTTAAGAGAGTAAATCCTAAGAATTCTCATCATAAGGACAATTTTTTTCTTTTTTTCTTTTTTTCTTTTCTTTTTATTGTATCTGTGTGAGAAGATAAGTATTAGCTGAACCTATTGTGGTAATCATTTCATAATATATGTAAGTCAAACTATCAAGCTAAATGCCTTTAGCTTATACAGTGTTGTATGTCATTATTTCTCAAAAAAATTTTTAAAAACGTTTAATATTAGTTAAATATACACTGAAAAGAATAATAAGTTATGTCATTGAGAACAATGTCACAATAGCAATGAAATGAGAATATTATGTTGTTTAATACATGTTACTTAAACCAATAAAAATTTCTATGTGGAAGAGCATTATCCTTGTCTCAATTTTTTAAAAAGTATTCTTTTTATTTTTTTAATTTTTTTATTATGTTAATCACTATACATTACATCATTAGTTTTGGATGTAGTGTTCCATGATTCATTGTTTGCGTATAACACCCAGTGCTCCATTCAGTATGTGCCCTCTTTAATACCCATCACCAGGCTAACCCACACCTAGCCCCCTCCCCTCTAAAACCCTCAGTTTGTTTCCCAGAGTCCATCATCTCTCATGCTTCGTCTCCCCCTCTGATCCCCCCCTCTTCATTTTTCCCTTCCTACTATCTTTTTTTTTTTAAACATATAATGTATTATTTGTTTCAGAGGTACAGGTCTGTGTGGGGAGGGTATGTGCTATGGTGAGCGCTGTGAATCGTGTAAGACTTGAATCACAGACCTGTACCTCTGAAACAAATAAAAAGTATTTTCTAATGTGAAATTAATATGAAAAATGGTTGGGATTTTTAATATTAGATTTATATTAGTTTTCTCGGGCTTCCATAACAAATAAACATAATGGGCAGTTTAAACTATCGAAATGTATTCCCCCACAGTTCTGGAGGCTGGAAGTCTGAGATCAAGTGTTGGCAGGATTGGTACCTTCTGGAGGTTCTGAAGGGGATTCTGTTCCATACTTTTTCTCCTCTTTTCTGGTGGTTGCTGGGAATCCTAGGCACTCCTTGGCTTGTCAATGCATCACTCTAATCTCTGCCTCCCTTATCACATGGTGTTCTCCCTGTGTGTGTTCTCTGTATATTCATGTGGTCTGTGGTCTTTTTTATAAGGACACCAGTCTTTTGATTTAGGGCCCATCCTAATCCAGTAGGACCTCATCTTAACTATTTATATCTGCAAAACTCTATTTCCAAATAAAATCACATTCTGAGTTTCCTTTGAACATGAAATTTTGAGGGTTATAGTCAACCCAGTACAGCCAGCATCTAAAGGAATTTATAAGCATATTTTAAGTACAAAATAGTTAATTCATAAAATTAGTTTCATATTGGTGATATTTTCATTTTCACCAAGTAAATATTGTTTTTCCTGGTTCCAGGAACTGTTTTCTTATCAAAGCTGGTACAATATATGTTCCAGTATGATCAGGTCTTTTTTTTTTTTTTAAGATTTTTTATTTATTTATTTGAGAGAGAGATAGCACGAGAGGGAAGAGGGTCAGAGGGAGAAGCAGACTCCCTGCCAAGCAGGGAGCCTGATGCGGGACTCGATCCCGGGACTCCAGGATCGTGACCTGAGCCGAAGGCAGTCGCCTAACCAACTGAGCCACCCAGGCGCCCCTGATCAGGTCTTTATAACACCCACCTGGTTTTCACTGAATTCTACAGCACATAAAAATAGAGGGAAAAATCTAGAAATGTTTGTGTGGATTTTTAAATCATCAAATCCCTTTATCTTCTTATTAAAAGGCACATAAATATTCAACAAGCAATCTCAAAAGAGCAGAATTAAAATATACCTAATATTAGATTGTTTCTTGTTAGGAAGAATCTTAGAATTTAAACAACTACCTCCAAAATGTACTGACACTCTTCATGTAAAAAAATATATCTATAAAGTATATCTATATTATACCTAGATATAATATACCTATAATACTTAGGAGAAAGGAGCACGTGATTGTATTTTATTATGCATAAGCTTTATTGAAAATATTAATTATAATCTACCAGGAATTAATATCTCCAAAGCCTTTATGTGAACCTACTATGAATATGATTTCATTAAGTGAATATCATTATGTGTTTGGTAGAGCATTGGGCATGAGATAATACTTAATAATTTCTTTATAATTGAGATTTCCCTTAAATTAAATTTTCATTAAAGAAGTGATGTTTTAATAAACTTAGATACGGTTTGACTAAGCACTGAAAGAAGAATAAACAAATACGGATTTTATTTTGGTGAGTTACTTTAATGGAAATAATTTATATTTTCCAAATGGTAGAAAAATAAATCTGATGTATAAAATATTGTTTATAAATCTATGTATATGAATGTAAACAATGGCATCTCAATTATTAAAATAATAAATATATAGGTTTTTAAAAATATTTCATATTCAATATTTAATTTGTTAAACATAGAGATTTAAAATCACAAACTGAATTGTATAGGATTAAATGATCTTAATGATTAAATCAGTCATTTATTAACAATTGTTTGAAATTACTCTCATGAAAATGTTTTCAATTTTCTTTTAGTAGAGAAAAAAAATAAATGATCAGTAATAGATTCCGAGGTGAATTGTGTATCAGAAAAAAACACTTCAAATGAATTAATAAAAATGTTTCTTATCTGAAGTAATTGGCAATCTAGGCAACCAACCAATGATGTCATCAAACACCTTTTTCTTTCATCTGCGCTGTCCTGCTGTGTTATCCCAAGGCTGGTAACCCACATGGTGGTGAGATGACTGCCTATGAAAAGGTTTTGGTTTTGCTTTTGTTGTTTTCCTTTTTACAACTGGTGGGTATGAAGGAGAGAAATGAAAGAAAACCTTCTCTCTAAAATGAATTCTAAATTCTTCCCTTCAAGTTTATAGGGCCAGGTTCAGCCACAAGACCATTTCTGGAATACCAGTTGCTAGGGGCCGGATATAGTATGGTTACGTTAGCTTTTCTTTTATTAGTGATGCAATGGTATATTTCTAAAAGTCTTTTACTGTTCCCCCACCTTTTACAATGTGTTTATTACTTATTTCTATGTGTATATAGAATGTAGCTGGGTTTTGTTTTCAAATCCAATCTGACAATTTCTACCTTTTAATAGGTGGTCGTAGAAATTTCACATTTAAGTGGTTATTGACACAGGTGGGCTAAAATCTACCAATTTCCTATGTGTTTTCACTTTGTCTCATCTGTTTTTTATTCTATTTCCTCTTTCCTCTTTTTTTCTTTTTTGCATCCCGTTTTCTCACTGCTGTTGGCTCATTAGCTATAATTCTTTTTTTTTTTATTTTTGGTGGTTTATAGTTTATAAAATTACATATTTATCTCAGTTGATTTGATATATCACTTCATGTATACTACATGAACCTTGCAAGAATATACTTAAATTTTTCTCCTCATGGTATTTATGCTATTGTTCATCATATATTTTGTATATAATATGTTGTAAATCCCAAACTCTGTTAATCATTTCATCTTAAGCATTAATTTTTTTATTTGTTTTATTTTTATAAATAAAATAAAATTCACATATTATAAAAGTTGCTATTTTAAAGTATATGATTCCTTGCATTTTTTAGTTATACTCACAAGACTGTGCAACTATTACCACCATTAATTCTAGAATCTTTTTATCACCCTAAAAAAGACTAAATCCATTTGCAATCACTTCCCATTACTCCAGCCAACAATCACTAGCAATAACTAATCTATTTTATGCCTTTATAGAATGGTCTATTCTGGCTATTTCATATAAATAAAATCATATAACATGTAGTCTCTTATGACCAGCTTCTGTTATTTGGCATTATATTTTCAAGGGTCATCCATGTTGTAGCATGTATCAGTACTTTATTCTTGTATAAGTGGGTTAATATTCCATTGTATAGATACATCACATTTTGTTTATCTATTCATCAGTAAATAGACATTTAGGTTATTTTCCACTTTTGTCTATTATAAATAATTTTACTAAGAATATTCATGTAAAATGTTTGTGTGAATATATGTTATCAATTTTTTTGGTTATATAACCAGGAGTAAAATTGCTGGGTCACAATGTAACTCTATTTCACTTTGTGAGGAATCTCCAGTTTTCCCCAGCACCTGCACCAGTGTATTCTTAACAGTAATGTATGGGGTTTCCAATTTCTTCATATATTCACCAACACTTATTTTCTTGTTCTTTTTCTTTTCCTTTTTAATTTTAGTCATCCTTGTGGGTATAAAGTAATATCTCATTGTGGTTTTCATTTGTATTTCCCTAATAACTATTGATGTTAGGCATCTTTTCATGTGTTCATTGGCCATTTGTATACCTTCTTTGGAGGAATTTCTATTTGATACCTTTGTTCAATTTTTAATTTTTTTTAACTTTTGTTAAGTTGTAAGGTTTTTTTATATATACATTCCAGATACTAGACCCTTATCGGATATATTATACACAAATATTTTCTCTCCTTCTGGGGGTTGTCTTTAACTTTCTTGACAGTGCCCTCTGACAAATAAAAGTTTTTATTTGGAGGGGCACCTGAGTGGCTCAGTTGGTTCAGGGTCCAACTCTTGATTTTGGCTAGGTCATGATTCCAGATCAAGCTCCAGGGCAGGCTCTGCCCTCCCGCTTCCTCCCCATCTGCTCTTCCCCCTGCTTGCTCACTCATAAACTCTCTCTCTCTCTAAAATAAACAAATAAATAAATAAATAAATAAATAAATAAATAAATAAATATTTTAAAAAGGGTTTATTTTAATAAAGTTGAATTCTCTATTTTTCCTTTAGTTGCTTATGCTTTAGGTGTCATCTAAACATCTGTTGCTTAATCCAAGGTCATGAAGATTTATACTATATTCCTTCAAAGAATTTTAAAGCTGTAGCACTTATTTTTAGGACTTTTATCCATTTTGAAGTAATTTTTTTATATGATAAGAGGGAGGTATCCAAATTCTTTTTTGTGCATTGTCCCAACATCATTTCCCCCATCAAATGACTTTCAGAAACCCTTGTCAATAATCAACTGACCATAACATATGAGTTTATTTCTGGACTGTCAGTTCTATCCAATTGATCTATATGTCTATTCTTATGATAGAACTACCCTTCTAATAACAGTAGTAGTAGTAGTAGTAGTATAGTTTTGTAGTAAGTTTTGAAACTTACTTATTGGGAAGCGTGGCTCTTCCAACTTTATTCTTCTTTATCAAGATTAGTTTTGCATTTCCTCTGCATTTCCATCTGGATTTTAGAGTCAGCATGGCAATTTCTGCAAAAAGGTCAGTTTTAATTTTTTATAGAATTGCATAAAGTCTGTAGATAAATTTGGGGAATATTACCATCTTAACAATATTAAACCTCCCAATCCAAGAACATGGATATTTTTCTACTTATTATTTTTTAACATTGCTTTGTAGATTTCAATGAACATTTGCAATTTTGTTACTAAATTCATTTCTAGTATTTTGTTCCTTTAGATGTTATTATAAATGGAATTTTAAAAATTTAATTCTCATATTATTCATTACATCAATACAGAAATAAAACTGATTTTTGTCTACCAATCTTGTATTCAACATTGTTAGACTCCTTTAACAACTAATATAAAGTCATTATTCTCTTTCTGCTTTCAAGAGTTTGTCTTTGTCTTTCAACATTTTCATTGTGATGTATATAGATGTGAATGTGTTTAATTTATTCTACTTGGAGTTCATTAAGCCTCTTGATTGTATAGATTAATATTCATCATATTTGGGAAGCTTTTAACCATTATTTATTCAAACATTTTTCTGCTCCATTTTCTTTCTCTTCTCATTGTGAGTATTCCCATTATGTTGATGATTGTGTGCTTAACATTTTTCTGATGCTCTGTTCAGTTTTTTTCACTCTTTTTTTCCTGTTCTTTTGACTACATAATCTCTATTTACTTCTCTTCAAGTTTGCTTATTCTTTCTTCTGCCACTTCAAATCGACTATTGAGCTCCTCTGCTAAATGTTTCATTTCAGTTATTTTATATTAACCCCCAGAATTTCTGTTTGGTACCTATTTTACAATTCCCATCTCTTTATTGATATCCTGTATTTTATTCTTTTGGCATAGCTTCCTTTAATTTTTAGCACATATTTATAATGGTTGTTTTGAAGTCATTTTCCTTTAACTGATATATGGGTACTCCTATAAATATTGTCCATGTGATTCAATAACTTCTTCAGTCTGCTTATATTGAAAGCATGATTTGTGACATTAAAAATCATGTTACTTACAGAAAATATCCCATAGCAATTTTCTTCTGCAAGTAAGATATTCCCTTTGAGAACATTTGAACAATGAAGTTTTCTTTGAAACTGAATCACAAGTTGATTTCTTCCTCTGCCCAATTCTGTTTCCTTCCCTTCCTTCAAAAGCATTAATCCTCAGAGCACCCCCTAGTAAATATCTTGCAGACTAATCTCTGGTCAAAGTCTGTTCCTGAGAAACGTATCCTGCAAATATTTGGCTGTTTTATAAAATTGTCAGAAACATTAAGTTGTAGAGAAGAAAGTAAAACTCATATAATTTATCATTCAGATAATAAATATGCATTACATATATCTTTAATAATTTTTGAGGTGCTTTTATGGTTACCTATACCACAAAAATATGATTATATTATATGTATTTTTTGTAACCTGGGTTTTTTCCTTAACATAGTGTGATTATCGGGGCGCCTGGCTGGCTCAGGCATTAAGCGTTTGCCTTCTGCTCAGGTCATGATCTCAGGGTCCTGGGATCAAGCCCCACATCGGGTTCCCTGCTCTGCAGGAAGCCTGCTTCTCTCTCTCTTCCACTCCCCCTGCTTGTGTTCCCTCTCTCGCTGTGTCTCTCTCTGTCAAGTACATAAATAAAATCTTAAAAAAAAAACATAGTGTGATTATCTCCTCAAACTTTAACTAATTTGCACTCCTACCAGCTGTTTCTGAAAATGCTTCATTTACTATAACAGCATCAACACTATACATGACCAGTAAAAATATTTACAAACTTGATACACAAATAAAAATATTTATTTTTTTATTATATTTTTAACATGCATATTTTGATAGGTGTACCCAAAAAGAATCACATCTTGTTTTCAAAGTTGTTTTGTCATTTATATTGCCAGTTTTTCTTTTTCTTGTATGAAACTCTGGTAATGCCTGACCCACATAAAAAGAAGAATGTTGATGCTTATGTTCAAGTCATTACTTCATTCAAAGTCCTATAAACATTGCCCATGCGATTCAATATATTCCCCAACCTGCCTTCCCAATAGATACCTTAACTGAGAATGTGACTGTGACATTAAAAGCATGATGGATATTTTCAGAAAACACCCCACTGCAATATTAATTGACACTGCATTTAACAAAACATTCATTCTAATGAACATTCTCAGATATATGGGCACTTCCCCATTTCATAAAGGAAAACTGGGGGAAACCAATAGGTTTCTTTCTTTAATATTTTTAATTGTGAAAAATTGAATGCTTTTCCTGTTAAGTTCAGGAACAAAGAAAGAATAACTGCTCTCAACACTTAAGTTCAACATTGTATTTATACTTCTGGGCAGTGCAATAAATAAGAAAACATAAAACACAACAATTTTGTAAAAGAATAAGTAAACTACTTGTTTGCAAATGGCATGATCATCTACATAGATAATTCTATGGAATATATTGAAAACCATTAGAAATACTATTAGCAAGGTTGCAACACACAATATTAACATACAATAACAATTACTTTTCTATATACTACCAATAAAAAGTCAAAGTGAAAAATAATATTTTTTAAAAGATCATGAACATTTTGAAATAATTAGGGGTAAAAATGACAAAAGTTGTGATAGACCTATGCATTAAAATCTAGAAATCATTGCTAAAGAAATTAAAGACAGAGACTTAAATATGTTAAGAGATAGGCAGCATTAATGCAGCAACATGGATAAAAGGTCAATTCTGCCTCTATCAAGGTATACCTTTATTGTAATCCTAGTCAGAATCCCAGTGGGCTTTGTAGATACTGATGAGCAGACTTATTACAAAAGTACAGTCATCAAGACAGAGAAAACTGTGGTAAAGTTGGACAAATATATCAATGGAACACAACAGTAAGCTAACCCACAGACCCACACATCAATAGCCAATTTATTTTTGAGAAAGTTCAAAGACAATTCTTTGAAGAAAAGCAACCCTTTCAGAAAATGTCTCTCTCTCTCTATATATATATATATATATATACAAATTTTGATCCATACTTCTCACTGTATAGAAATCTTAACTCAAATTGAATCATAGATGTATGTATAAAACTAAAGACATAAAATTTTACGAAAAATACATGGGAGAAAAATCTTTGTAACCTTGAGTTAGACAATGTTTTTTAGACACAAAAAGTATGATCCATGAAATAAATGATAAATAGACTTCTATCAAAATTAAACTCCTGGAAAGACACTAAGAGAATTAAAAAAAAAAATTCAAATCACACACTGGACAAGCCATAAGCCATTTAAACATGTACAAAAGATTTGAAGACACACATAATGAAAGAAGATACATGGATTGCAAACAAGCCCATAAAATATGTTCAACACCATTAGTCATTAGGAAAATTCTATTTAAAATGACAGTGAGATACCACTACAAACCTAGTAGAATGTCTCCATAGCAAAACTGTTCCTGCTAGAAGGAATGTAAAATGGTACAATATTTTGTAAATAGTTTGGGAGTTTCCCAAAACTTTGTAGGTGCTAGTCATTTTACTCCAAAGTATTTACCAAAATAAGTGAAAGCATATGTCTATAGAAAGATTTTTACATGTGTATTCATAACAGCTTTATTTTTAATAATCCCAAATTGCTAACAACAGCTAAAATATCCATGAATAGGTGAATAGACAAGCAAATTATGGTACATTTACACATTGGATTACTGTTCAGCAATAAAAAGGAGTGGCTTATTAATATATTCAGTAGCATAAATGAATCTCAAAATAATTATGCTGAATAAAAGTAGCCAGACAATAAAGAGTAGGTACTTTATTATTCCATTTATATAAAATATTATAGAATAGTCAAACAATCAATATTGAGAAAAAGCTGGTCAATGATTGTCTGGTGATGGGTATGGTATGCAGAAGGATGAGAGGAAGAGATTAGAAAAAAGGACTCTTGGATGTAGTAGTTATGCTCATTATATTAACTGTGGTAATGACTTCAAGGCATACATGTATATCAAAACTAATCAAATTGTATACTCTAAATATTTACAGTTATTTATACAACAATTATACTTTAAATTTTGCTCTAACTTTACATAATACAATCCATGAATGAATCTACATTGCTTATATAGCATAGGTATTTAAAATATAGGTTTATATTTAATCATTATAGGATAAAGAAATTAATCTGTACAAATAAAGCATAAACCATTAATTATCCCTGTAGAATAGCATAATGAAATAGAAGGAAAAAATTAGGAAATATTGATTGACATGAGTTAAAGCACCTGGAAATAACACGCCATTTTCAGAGAAACATGTATATCAAGCACTATTGTATATTTCTGTGTGCTGCTATATGAATGAAACATTAGTTCAAATTCAGTTTGTGAACATTGAGACAACTCTATCCTAGTTTTTAACTACATAGGTTGTTTGAGGTCACCAATGAGGCCATCAATTGCTTTATTAGAAATCAATATTTCATGCCCCTCCATGATATTCTGAGTATACATTAATAAGCCTAGAAAAGTGCCTGGCAATATGTAGACCCTCAGTAAATATTTGTTGCATAAGTACTGCTTAAATCCTTTAAAAACAACTCTGAAATGTATTATTAATTCTTCAAATGTGAAACTTTAATACCAATTAGAATGAATATTTTTACATAGGCAAACTATTTAAAAGCTGCATCTTGGGTTACCTATAATAGATTATTTCTTCCTTGTCTAAAAATATAATATTTCTCATTCTCCCATCCAGAGCTTGTCTCATTAATTTTCCCTTGAGTCTGAATAGTGTTTAGTGATGCTATCTTGACTACCTCCCTGGGTACCCTATTAGATTGCCTCATTGACCTCATGACTGAGAATTTCTTCATCTTATCTAGCTTAAGCATTCTCCCTTTATGTTTCAGGCCATTACTTCTTGTCTTACCATCTTTAACTATCTTGAGTAATTCATCCCCTCAGGAATTTTAGCTACCCATAAATATAAAAAGAAAAAGGCATTTCTCATTGCATGACAGTTTGTGAAAATTGAGACAACTCTATTCTAGAGATAGCAGTACTCTAGGGCATGCAGAGAGCACTAGTGAAGGAAAAAAAAAAAATCCCTGGTTTGCTGACTTGAGGCAAGGTCACTAAATTTTATATGAATAGATCCCTGAAGCTATTCTTCATTTACCAAAGAGATGATTCTGACTTTGTGATATTGGCTCTTAATGTCATCTATTTTCCCTTTGAACTTTGTCCATATGTATTACTGCTTCTCTCTATATGATGATTTTAAAAAAAAAGAGAGGATGAGGGATGTGAGAATGAATTTTTTTATAAATTATCAAAATATTATCATTTGTGGCCACTTCTCTATGACTCCATCTTCTATTTTTCAAAAGTTTTATTTTTGTTTTGTTTTGTTTGTAAATCTTAGTAAATTCAAAAGTCCATGTGATTTGAAACTATGACCCATTGGAAAATAATTTGACTTGGGAAGTAGAATTTTAGAAACAAAGCAAATGAGCAAGGGAAAGAAAGAGAAAGGGAGGCAAACCAAGAAACATTCTTAACTATAGAGAATAAACTGATGGTTACCAGAGGGGAGGTAGGTCAGGGGATGCATTAAATCTGTGATGGAGATTAAGGAGTGCACTTGTGATGAGCACAGGGTATTGTATGGAAGTGTTGAATCACTACATTGTACACATAAAACTAATATTATATTGATATTACCTGATTAGAATTTAAATAAAACTTTTTTAAAATGGATTCTAAACACTTTTGAGAAATTCCCAAATATGAAAGCTTAAAAATATATCATGTGCTCTAAAACCAACATACATATATTTCCTAGTATAAAATATTTGTCCCTGGAAGAGTAGACTTTATCTAAACTATCATGCTCATCAAGTTTCACTTCAAGTTTCCCTCCACATGGTATAAAGCAATCCAAACTATAGTGTCAGATATTCTGTACAATTTCAATCTCCCCTGATTTTTAAGACCCACTTTCAAATCACCCAGTCCTTAAACTCTATAAATGCCTTTCTCTAATTTCTTCTCTTTGAGACTCTCTTAAGATCATCAAACCAGTATCTGTCTTTAATGCAGTAAGTCCAGTAAACTTAGTTTTGCTTGATTACCAGGTTTTTCTAGTGTTGACAGGTGATATTTACATACCACACATTAATCTACTAATCATTCTGATTTTTTTTAAAATTAAAACACTGTAAAATACTTTTATTTATATCAGATTGACTAGAAGATTTTGCATTCTTTCCCTGGAAATAGTTTTTTGATGTTTATGATACAATTTTTTGCCCTGTTGTAGGTTGAGTTATGACCCCACCAAAGGTATGTCTGAATCTTAAACATTGGTCCCTGTGAATGTGACCTCACTTAAAAATAGGGACTTTGTAGATATAATCAAGTTAAGGTAAGCTTATACTGGAACAGAACGGGTTCTCATCTAACAACTTGCATCCTGATGAGAAGATATTCTGCCTCAAGACTTCTAGAGTATCAACTCCTGCCTGAGTTTCTGGCCCATCAGCAGGCCCTAAAGATTTATCATTTACCAATTCCTATGATCACCAAGGTCAATTGCCTAAAATCTCTTCATAGATGGATGGATAGATAAATAGAGATAGATAGATTAGATAGCTGACAGATGATAGATGATGATGATAGAAAGATAGAGATAGATGATATAGATATAGACATAAATAAAGATATAGACACAGAGACAGATATAGATAGATGATATAGATATATTGATACAGATATATTTTCTATTGGTTCTGTTTCTCCAGAGAACCCTAACACAGATTTTGGCACTGGGAAGTGGAAATCTGTTCTATCAGATACCTCAAAATGTGGAATTGGCTTTGGATTTAGGTAATAGGTAGAGGCTGGTAGAGTTTTGAGACACATTACAGAAAAAAAATTGTATAGGATTGTTGGTAAAAATATGGATATTAAAGCTGATTCTGGTGAAGACTCAGAAAGTGAGGAGAGCTATAGAGAAAGCTTTAATCTTAAAGAATATATATATATAATCAAGAACAGAATGGTGCTAGAAATATTAGAGATGTTTCTTGTGAACCTCAGGTGAAAATGAAGGGCAGATATTGGACACTAAATGAATGGGAACCCTTGTGATAAAGCAGGAGACACTGGCTAAATTGTGTTCTACTGTGGGGTGGGAAGTAGAACTCACAAGCAATAAACTTATATATTTGCCCAAGGAGATTTCCAAGTAAAATATGAAAGATGCAACGTGGTTTCTCCTTGAGGCTCTGTAGAGAATCCAGAAGGAAAATTTGGATTTCTAGACTCCAAAACTGTGATAGAATAAATTACCATACCCCATCTGTGGTAATTTGTTATAGCAGCCCTAGCAAACTAATACATGGTCCATGTAGTAAATTTTAGAGACAGTCTCATTGGAAATCATGAGTCTTAAAGGAAGAGTTAGAAGGGAGAAGGACATAGAGTAGGGCAGTTGGGTATGATCCAAAAAGAAAAAAAAATTGCTAAGTTGGACTTTTTTAAAATGAGCAACTTCTGCTCTGCAAAATATACTGTTAAAAAATTTTGACAAGTTACATACTTGAAGAAAAATACTTGCTAAACACATCACACTGACAAAGAGCTTCTGTCCAAAATATAAAAAAGGCACTTAAAACTCAATAGTAAGAAAGTAAATATGCCAACTAAGAAATAGGCAGAAGATCCTGACTCCTAACCGAAGAAGATATGCAGATGGCAAATAAACATCTGAAACATCTTAACATATGTTATTAGGCAACTGTAAATCAAACAGTGAGGTACCAATACACACATGTTAGAATGGCTAAAAGTTTTTAAAAAAGGTAAAAACTAAAAATATCAAATGTTGGTGAGGATGTAAAGCAATGGGAAACTCTAATAGCTGGTGAGAATGGAAAATGGTTCTGCAATGTTAAAAGACAGTTTAGCAGTTTCTTACAAAGCTAAACATAGTCTTATTATATGATGGAGCAATTGTGCTCCTAGGCATTTCCTTACATTAGTTGAAAACGTACACACACACACACACACACGCCACACATTAATTCATAATTATCCAAAACTGAAAACAACTAAGTCTTTCTTAAATAGATTAAGGGGAGATAAAATTATGGTACATCTAAATAACAGAATACTAAAAATAGGAATACTAAGGAGAGAGTCCAAGATGGCAGAGGATTAGGAGACCTTAGTTTTGTCTGGTCCCAGGAATTCAGCTAGATAGCTATCAAATCATTCAGAAAACCTGCAAAATCAACAGATCTAAGAAAATAATTGCTGCAATTCTATAAATAGAAAAGTGACAACTTTCTACAAGATAGGAGGTGCAGAGAAGTGAATCCAAGGCAAAATGCAAAAGTTTTTCTTTCATTACACTTTTGGGATATAGTTTCTTCTAACAAATAGATCAAAATACACCCAGGATATAGTGTATTGCTCTGTTCTGTTCACCTGTCTACATTCTATCTTCTTTTGTTTGTTTGTTTGTCTTTTAATTTTCATTTTTACAGTTACAGTCTCTCCTTCCATTGTATTTAATTTTATTTTTATACATACATACGTTTTCCTTTTGTTATAATTCTGGGATCTAGTTTTCTAACAAAAGACAAAAATACAGGATTCAGTGTGTTGCTCTGTTCTGTTCACCTGTGTGATTATATTCTCTCTCTCTCTGTTTATTTTAAATTTCTTTTTCAGTTTTGGGGTTCTACTGATTTGATTAGTGTATATTTCTCTGGGGTTGTTATTGCCATTTTGGTGTTTTGTTCTCTCATTCATCTATTCTTCCCTAAACAAAATGGCAAGATGGAAAAACTCACCTCAAAAAAAGAGAACAAGTAGCAGGAAATACTGAATGACAGGAACCTAACCAGTATGGATATAAATAAGATGTTGCAACTTGAATTCAGAATAATGATTATAAGCTATAAGCTGGAATTGAAAAAAGCATAGAAAACACTAGAGAATCCTTTTCCAGAGAAATAAAATAACTAAAATCGAATCAAGCAGAAATCAAAAAGGCTATTAATGAGACACAATCAAAACGGAAGCTCTAGGTGCTAGAATAAATGAGGCAGAAGAGAGAATTAGTGATATTGATGACAAAATGATGGAGAATAAAAAAGCTGAGAAAAAGAGAGATAACTACTGGATTACGAGGGGAGAATTCAAGAGATAAGTGATAGCATAAAGTGAAACAATATTAGAATGATTGGGATCCCAGAAGAAGATGAAAGAGAGAGAGAGAGGCAGAGGTATATTGGAGCAAATTTAAGTGGAGAACCTCCCTAATCTGGGGAAGGAAAAAGGCGTTCAAGTCCAGGATGGGCAGAGAACCCCCCTTAAAATCAATAAAAATAGGTCAACACCTTGACATATAATAGTAAAGCTTTCAAATCTCAGAAACAAAGAGAAAATCCTGAAAGCAGCTCAGGACAAGAGGTCCATAACCAACAAGGGTAGAAACATTAGACTGGCAGCAGACCTATCCACAGAAACCTGGCAGGCCAGAAAGGACTGATATGATATATTCAGGGTGCTAAATGAGAAACATATGCAGCCAAGAATACATTATCCAGCAAAGCTGTCATTCAGAATAGGAGAGACAAAAAGCTTCCAGGACAAATGGAAAATAAAGAATTTGTGATCAATAAACCAACCCTATAAGAAATAGTAAGGGGGGGTCCTTTAAACAAAGAGAGAGCACAAAAGTAACATAGACCAGAATGGAAAAGAGACAATATACAGAAACAGTGACTTTACAGGTAATACAATGGCACTAAATGTATATCTTTCAATAGTTATTCTGAATGTAAATGGGCTAAATGCCCCAATCAAAATGCACAGGTATTAGATTGGATAAAAAAGCAAGACCCATCAATACTCTGTCTGCAAGAGACTCATTTTAGACCCAAAGACACCTCCAGATTGAAAGTGAGAGGGTGGAAAATGATTTATCAGGCTACTTTCATACTATCAAATGAAAGTTGGGGTAGCAATCTTTATATCAGACAAATTAGATTTCAAACCAAACACTGTAATAAGAGATGAAGAAGGACACTATATCATATTTAATGGGTTTATCCAACAAGAAGATCTAACAATTGTAAATATTTATGCCACTAACATGGAAGCAGCCAATTATATAAACCAATTAATAACAAAATTATAGAAACACATTGATAATAATACAATAATAGTACGGGACATTAAAACCCCAATCTTTGCAATGGACAGATCATCTAAGCAGAAGATCAACAAGGAAACAAGGGCTTTGAATGACACACTGGACCAGATGGACTTTACAGATATATTCAGAGCATTCCATCCTAAAGCAACAGAATGCACATTCTTCTCGAGTGCACAAAGAACATTCTCCAGCATAGATCGCATACTGGATTACAAATCAAGTCTCAACCAGTACCAAAAGACTGGGATCATTCCCTGCATATTTTTAGACAACAATGCTTTGAAATTTGCACTCAATCACAAGAGGAAATTTGGAAAGAACTCAAATACCTGGAGGTTAAAGAGCATCCTACTGAAGAATGAATGGGTCAACCAGGAAATTAAAGAAGAATGTTTAAAAAGTCATAGAAACAAATGAAAATGAAAACACAACTGTTCAAAACCTTTGGGATACAGCAAAGGCAGTCTAAGAAGGAAGTATACAGCAAAACAAGCCTTTCTCAAGAAACAAGAAAGGTCTCAAATACACAACATAACCTTGCACCTAAAGGAGCTGGAGAAAGAACAGCAAATAAAGCCAAAACCCAGCAGGAGAAGAGAATTAATAAAGATTAGAGAAATCAATGAAATAGAAACCAAACAAGAGTAGAACATATCAATGAAACTAGGAGCTGGTTCTTTGAAAGAATTAATAAGATTGATAAACATCTGGTCAGACTTATCAAAAAGAAAAAAGAAAGGACCCAAATAAGTACAATCATAAATGAAAGAGGACAGATCACAATCAACACTTTAGAAATACAAGCAATTATAACAACATATTATGAGCAACTATATGCCAACAAATTAAGCAATCTGGAAGAAATGGATGCATTCCTAGAGAGGTATAAATTGAAATAGGAATAAATAGAAAACCTGAACAGACCCATAACCAGCAAGGAAATAGAAGCAGTAATCAAAAATCTCCCAACAAACAAGAGTCCAGGGCCAGATGGCTTCCCAGGGGAATTCTACCAAACATTTATAGAAGAATTAATACCTATTCTTCTGAAGCTGTTTCAAAAAATAGAAACGGAAGGAAAACTTCCAAATTTTCTATGAAGCCAGGATTACCTTGATATCAAAACCAGACAAAGACCCCACCAAAAAAGAAAATTATAGACCGATATCCTTGATGAACATGGATGCAAAAATTCTCACCAAGCTACTAGCTAAGATCCAACAGTACATTAAAAGGATTATTCACCACTACCAAGTGGGATTAATTCCTGGGCTGCAATGGTGGTTCAACAACCCCAAATGAATCAATGTGACACAATACATTAATAAAAGAAAGGACAAGAACCATATGATCCTCTCAATAGAGGCAGAAAAAGCATTTGACAAAGTACAGCATTCTTTTTTGAGTAAAACTCTTCACAGTGTAGGGATAGAGGAAACATACCTCAATATCTTAAAAGTCATATATGAAATGCCCACAGGAAATATTATTCTCAGTGGGGAAAAACTAAGAACTTTTCCCCTAAGGTCAGTAACAGGACATGGATGTCCACTCTCACCACTGTTGTTCAACATAGGACTAGAAGTCCTAGCCTCAGCAATCAGAAAACAAACAGAAATAAGAGGCATCTGATTCCACAAAGAAGAAGTCAAACTCTCACTCTTCACAGATGACATGATATTCTATGTGGAAAACCCAAAAGACTCCACTCCAAAACTGCTAGAACTCATACAGGAATTCAGCAAAATGGCAGGATATAAAATCAATGTACAGAAATCAGTTCCATTTCTATTAACTAATAATGAGACAGAAGAAAGAGAAATTAAAGAGTTGATCCCATTTACAGTTGCACCAAAAACTATAAGATATCTAGGAATAAACCTAACCAAAGAAGCAAAGGATCTATACTCAGAAAACTATAGAACACTCGTGAAAGAAATTGAGGAAGACACGAAGAAATAGAAAAACATTCCACCCTCATAGATTGAAAGAACAAATATTGTTAAAATGTCTATGCTACCTAGAACAATCCACACATTCAATGCAATCCCTGTCAAAATACCAACAACTTTTTTCACAGAAATGGAACAAATAATCCTAAAATTTGTATGGAACCAGAAAAGACCCTGAATAGCCAAATGAATGTTGAAAAAGAAAAGCAAAGCTGGTGGCATCACAATTCTGGGCTTAAATCTCTATTACAAAGCTGTAATTATCAAGACATTATGGTATTGGTACAAAAACAGACACATGGATCAATGGAACAGAATAGAGAACCCAGAAATGGACCCTCAGCTCTATGGTCCATTAATCTTTGACAAAGGAGGAAACAATAATTAATGGAAAAAAGACAGTCTTTTCAACAAATGGTGTTGAGAAAATTGGATAGCCACATGCAGAAGAACGAAATGACATTTTCTTATGCCATACTCAAGGTGGATGAAAGCCTTAAATGTGAGACAGGAATCCATCAAAATCCTGGAGGAGAACACAGTCAGCAACCTCTGTGATCTCAGCCACAGCAAACTCTTGCTAGATAAGTCCCCAAAGGCAAGAGAAACAAAGGCAAAAAGGAACTACTGGGATTTCATCATGATAAAAACTTTTGCACAGCAAAGTAAACAGTTGATGGAACCAAAAGACAACTGACAGAATGGGAGAAGATATTTGCAAATCTCTTATCAGGTAAAGGGCTAGTATCCAAAATCTATAAAGAACTTATCAAACTCAACACCCAAAGAACAAATAATCCAATCAAGAAATGAGCAGAAGACATGAACAGACATTTCTCCAAAGAAGACATCCAAATGGCCAACAGACACATGAAAAAGTGCTCAACATTGCTCGGCATCAGGGAAATCCAAATCAAAACTTCAATGAGATACCACCTCACACCCGTCAGAATGGCTAAAATTAACAAGTCAGGAAACTCCCATTCTTTGAGTTCTCTCAGACATGAATCTGGGAAACACCAGACACTGGTAACAAAGGGAGTGGCATGAAATACTCAAAGTTCTGAATGGGAAAATTCTGCAGGCAAGAATACTCTATCCAGCAAGTCTGTTAGAATAGGTCAGATAAAGAGTTTCCCAGACAAACAAAAACTAAAGGAGATATTAAAGAGGACTCTTTGAGTGGAAAGGAAAGACCAAAAGTGACAGTATAGAGTTAGAAAAAACAAAGGAAGTCAAAATGAGTATTCCTACAAAAAATCAGTCAAGGAACTCACACAAAAAAAGGATATAAAATATAATAACTTATACTTAAAAAGTGGGGAGGAGAGAAAAGAATTGGTTCAAACTTAAAATACCATCAACCTATTATAGACTGCTATTTGCAGAAGAGGTTCTATACAAACCTAATGGTTACCATATATCAAAAAACCACTAATAAACATGCAAAGAATAAAGAGAAATAAATCCAAATATATCATCAAAGATAAACAGCAAAACATAAAAGAGGGAAAGATAAGAAAGGATTAAAGAAAATCCTCAGAAAAAAGTAATAAAATGGCAATAAATACATATCTATAAATAATGATTTTGAATGTAAATGGACTAAATGCTCTATTCAAAAGACATAGGGTGACAGAATGGATTAAAAAAAAAAGACCTATCTAATGTCGCATAAAAGAGACTGTTTTTAGTCCTAAAGGCACATGCAGATTGAACGTGAGAGGATGGAAAAACATTTATCATGCAAACATTTGTCAAAAGAAAGCCATAGTAGCAAATGGACAAAATAGACTTTAAAACAAAGCCTGTAACCAGAGACACAGGACACTATATAGTAAGAAAGGAGACAATCCAACAAGAAGATATAACAATTGTTAATATTTATTCACCCAACTTGGGAGCACCCAAATATATAAAATATATAACAAACATAAAAGAACTAATTGACAATAATTCAATTATAGTAGGGGACTTTAATACCCACTCATTACAATGGACAGATCATCTAAGCAGAAACTCAACAAAGAAGCAATGGCTTTGAATGACACACTGGAATAGATGGACTTAATGGATATATTCAAAACATTCTATCCTAAAGCACCAGAATACACAGGCTTTGCAAGTGCACATGGAACATTCTCCCAAATAGGTCACATATTGCCACAAAACAGGCTTCAACAAATTCAAGAAGATTGAAATCATACTATGCATATTTTCTGACTACAATGCTATGAAATTATAAGTCAACCACAAAAACTAAAGTGAAATAAAATAAAATAAAATTAAATTAAATTAAAAATCTGGAAACTAGAACTCAACCACACACACAATACAAAAAAAAAATCAGGAAAGACCACAAATACATGGAGGTTAGAGAACATGCTACTAAATAATGAATCAGTCATCCAGGAGATAAAAGAAGAAATAAAAGTGTACATGGAAACAAATGAAAATGAAAACACAAAAGTCCAAAACCTCTGGGATACAGCAAAAGCAGTTCTAAGTGGAAAGTTTTTATCCATACAGGACTACCTCAAGAAGCAATAAAAATCTCAAATAAACCACCTAACCTTACACCTAAAGGAGCTAGAAAAAGAACAAACAAGGGCGCCTGGGTGGCTCAGGCATTAAGCATCTGCCTTCGGCTCAGGTCATGATCCCAGAGTCCTGGGATGGAGTCCTACATTGGGCTTCCTGCTCAGAGAGAAGCCTACTTCTCCCTCTCCCACTCCCCCTGCTTGTGTTCCCTCTCTCGCTGTCTCTCTCTCTGTCAAATAAATAAATAAAATCTTTAAAAAAAAAAAAAAGAACAAGCAAAACCAAATAAATAAATAAATAAAACAGCAGAAGGAAGGAAATAATAAAGATTAAAGCAGAAATAAAAGATAAAGAAAATAAAAAAGAGAATAGAACCATGAGCTGGTTCTTTGAAAAATATCAATAAAATTGATAAACTTCTAGCCAGACTTATAAAGAAAAAAAGAGAAAGGATTCAAATAAATAAAATCACAAATGAGAAAGGAGAAATAATAACTAACCTCACAGAAATACAAAAAAATCATAAAAGAATATTATAAAAAACTATATACTAATAAATTGCACAACTTAGAAGAAATGGAGAAATTCCTAGAAACATATAAGTTACCAAAACTGAAACAGGAAGAAATAGAAAATTTGAACAGACTGATAGCTACCACAGAAATTGAATCAGTAATCAAAAAACTCCCAACAAACAAAAGTCCAGGACCAGCTGGCTTGACAGGTGAATTCTACCAAATATTATAGAGTTAGTACCTATTCTTCTCAAACTGTTACTAAAAATAGAAAAGGAAGAAAAAAATTCCAAATTCATTCTATGAGGTCAGCATTAATCTGACACCAAAACCAGATAAAGATGCCACTAAAAGAGAAAACTAAAGGCCAACATCCCTGATGGATATGAATGCAAAAATTCCCAAAAGAATACTAGCAAACCAAATCCAACAATACATTAAAAAAAAAATCATTCACCATGATCAAGTGGAATTTATTCCTGCATTATAAGGGTGGTTCAATATTCAAAAATCAATCAACATGGTACATCATATCAGTAAGAAAGAATAAGAACGATATGATCATTTCAATAGACATAGAAAGATCATTTGACAAAGTTACAACATCCACTCGTGATAAAAACCATCAACAAAGTAGGCTTAGAGGGAACATACCTCAACAGAGTAAAGGCAGTATATGAAAAAACCACAATTAACATCATCCTTAGTGGAAAAAAAAGCTGACAGCATTTCCCCTAAGGTCAGGAACAAGGGAGGGATGTCCACTCTAACCACTTTTTTCCAACGCCAATAGTACTAGAAGTCCTAGCCACAACAATCAGACAACAAAATGAAATTAAATGTATCTAAATTAGTAAGGAAGAAATAAAACTTTTACTATTTACAGATGACATGATATTATATATAGAAAACCTGAAAGACTCCACCAAAACAGCTAGAACTGATAAAAAATTCAGCAAAGTCACAGGATACAAAATCGATCTACAGAAAACTGTTGCATTTCTATACAGCAGTAATAAATAAGCAGAAAGAGAAATTAAGAAAACAATCCCATTTACAACCACACAAAAAGTAATAAGATACCTAGGAATAAACCTAACCAAAGAGGTGAAAGACCTGAAGTCTTAAAACTATAAAACACTGGTAAAAGAAATTGAAGACTATACAAAGAAATGGAAAGACATTCCATGCTTATGTATTGCAAGAACAAATATTGTTAAAATGTCTACACTACCCAAAGCAATTTATACTTAATGCAATCATTGTCAAAATACCACCAGCATTTTTCACAGAACTAGAACAAACAATCCTAAAATTTGTATGGAACCACAAGATACCTCAAATACCCAAAGCAATCTTGAAAAAGAAAGCAAAACTGGAGACATCACAATTCTGGACTTCAAGTTACATTATTGAAGTTATAGTAATCAAAACAGTATGGTACTGGAAAAAAAAAAGACATCAATCAAGGCAACAAAAGGGAAAACCCAGAAATGAACCCACAACTACATGGTCAATTAATCTTTGACAAAGCAGGAAAGAATATCCAATGGGAAAAAGTCTCTTCAACAAATTGTGGTTGGAAAACTAAACAGCAACATGCAAAAATTGAAACTGGATCACTTTCTTACAGCATACACAAAAATAAAGTCAAAATTTAAAGTGAGAATTGAAATTAAAGATCTAAATGTGAGAATTGAAATCATAAATATCCTAGAAGAGAACACAGACAGTATCTTCTTCGACCTTGGCTGTAGTAACTTCCTTCTACGTAAGTCTCCTGAGGCAAGGGAAACAAAAGCAAAAATAAACAATTGGTATTTCAGCAAAATAAAAAGCTTCTGCACAGCAAAGGAAACAACACAACTAAAAGGTACATGATGGAGCTAGAGTGGATTATGCTAAGCAAAATAAGTCAGAGAAAAACAAATACTGTAGGATTTCACTCATATGTGGAATTTAAGAAACAAAACAAATTATCAAAGGGAAAAATAAGAGAGAGAGAGAGACAAATAAGAGAGAGATAGACAAATCAAGAAATAGATTCTTGGGGCTCCTGGATGGCTCAGTCCATTCAGTGGCCACCTTTTGCTTTTGGCTCAGGTCATGATCTCTGAGTGGTGAGATTGAGCCCCAAATTGAGCTCTGTGCTCAGTACGTAGTCTGCTTGTCCCTCTTCCTCCCCCTCTGCCCTTCCCCCTGGTGGCACATAGGCATGCTCCCTCTGTCTCTAATTAATTAATTAATTAATTAACTAATTAATTTTAAAATAAAAAAGAAATAGATTCTTAATTATAGAGACCAATATGATGATTACCAGAGGGGAGGGTTTGGAGAGAGGGGTTAAATAGGTAATGGTAATTAAACAGTGCACTCGTCGTGATGAGTACAGGGTAATGTATGGAAGTGACAAATCGTTATATCATACACATAAAAGTAAAATGATACTTCATGTCAACTAAATGGAATTAAAATAAAAACTTAAAATAAAACTAAAAAATAAAACATTTATTAATTTAAAAAAAACTTTCAAGTGCTCACATGGTATGCCAATTTATAGTAACTCAATTTCTGTTCCTTGTTTTTATAATCATTGTTTATTTTGAATTTCCTACTTAAACATACACACATACAAATCTAGGTCGGGGGTAGGGGCAGGGAGGATCATATAACTGAGTCCTCAGAGTAATCATGTCAAATACAATGTTAACCAAAAGATAAGTAATAAAGCAGTGACATATATATGCACAAACCAATATATATATAATATGCATATGTAGATATAACATATATAGAGACATATATGCACAAATGAATATATGTAATATACATATATAGATATATGTACAAAAGATACATATATATATATGCATACATAAAACTCAAAGGTAAGTACAGCACTTGTTTTAATTAGACCTTAGAGCAAAAATGATTTTGGTTTTATGTGAATGAGTATTTTATCACTGAAAATGTTTAGAATGGCTGGTGGTAATAAAAAGCAGACCAACTTTTAGTTGGGTTTTTATTGTTTTCCAAATTCTCTGCAGACAATACAACCCCTGCCCTTTGTATTCCACTACTTGAGCTGAATCTCTATAATAGCTGCAAATTGTTCTGAGACTGACCAAAAAAGTAAATAAATAAATGAAGGAATGCATCAATTTCAGCACTTTTAAATATTTTAAGAAAGTCAAAGGAATTTTAATTAAGATTTCCCTCTTTCACATAGCTTTCCACTTTTATTAACTGATTGGCTAGGAGCTAGAACTAATTGATAGATTTAGTTGTGTGAACTTCATTGCTAGAGGCAGCTCTCAGGGAATATGTGACTGCGTAAATAGAGTACTTGATTAAGTTGTAGAGCCCCAGGGAGCAGCCTGGACACTGATTATGTAAATATAACAGATGGCTAAGCAAATGCTATCCTGTACTAAGACTAAGTTTGTTGTAGTAATCTATGTTTATATAGAAGATTTAGGAGGCGCCTAGGCTATGCAACTTTTTGAGAACAAACCAGGTATTGACAGTACCATTCTGTCATGAAAATTATTTTAGAATGGATTAGAATTTTTTCAAGTTAACATTCTCTGGAGAAAACTACACTGTTTAAGTGTCTTCAATAGTTTTGTTATGCTTTGTGGGTTTTAAAAAGTGTTCTTTCCTGGGGCACCTGGGTGGCTCAGTTGTTAAGCGTCTGCCTTCAGCTCAGGTCATGATCCCAGGGTCCTGGGATCGAGCCCCACATCAGACTCCCTGCTTGGTGGGAAGCCTGCTACTCCCTCTCTCACTCCCTCTGCTTGTGTTCCTGCTCTCACTCTCTCTCTCTGTGTCAAATAAATAAAATCTTTTTTTTTTAAGTGTTCTTTCCTGAAGAATAGTGTGAAATAATGACTCAGACCTAATCAATTTGGTGAGGGTTGTGCCACTTAATTGATTACAGAACTGGTAAACAATTTCCATTGAGAAAGAAGTTTATGAATGAATACTCTTTGAAATCAGACACTGTGTCAAGCAGAACACTGTGCACTGGTTATCAACCCCAAGAAGGACTACAGACACTTCTGCCTACTGCATGGGTATCAGAGTTGCCAAGGAAAATGATGCAGTCAAGCACTGGATGGAACAAAGCTTTACTCACATAAGAAAGAGAGCAAGATCATCTCCAATAGTGAGCTAGCCTCACATGACTAGTGGGCCCCCCACCCCCATGGAGTCTGGAAATTGAGGATATGCCTGAGGGCCAGTGATTTACATGCTTATGTAGAATAAAGGCATATTCAATGAGCATGCAACAGGGAAAGAGCTTTGCACACAAGATAAGAAGACTGGCCGACTGTGTGGGCTCTTTATCTCTTGGTAAGAAAGTGATCTGTGCCCAAGATATATTCATACACAGTCAAGTAGGTGTCAAAAGACTGCACAACCGTTTTTCTCAATGCTATGTGTGCTCTTATTTAATCCTGACCTCAATGTTTAAGTTAAGTGCAGATACTTCCCACTTCAACTGAGGTTAACAAAGGTTAAGATAGAAAAAAAAAAGATTTTAAAAAATCATCGGGGCAATACTGTACATTAAATAGACACAGTAAAGATGCACTGGAGGGGTCACGGTAAGACTAGAGATTGATGCACACTTAAATGCCTCCACTTAAAAGACTTTAATATTCAGAAAGTGACCCCTCTTTTCTATCTTTCATTGGACCAAGAACACTAGGAAAAAAATGTCAGCCAGTTGTGTTTTTGGTTTGACTTACTTGTTTTCATTGTGATTTCAGAAGTAGAGGATCATATAGGAAGAAATACCTTGCAAGAGGCTTGGAAACTTAAGGCCGAATTATATGCAGATGAAAAAAATTCTAAGTACCATCCAACAAACATAATAGAATTCTTAAATCGTACCCTAAAACTCAGGCTTGTATCTACTGCAGCTTGTAGATGCCAATCACTGCTTAAGCAGGTAATCTTTATTAGAAGCAGTACTAGCCTGAAAAACGAATTGTGTCTTAATGTCATTCATTCTAACATATATATTAAGTACTTACTATAGGCCACTTAAATCTTAAAGTCTAACTCAGTATCTGCTAATTTACCTTATGAGAAGGTGTATCAAGTGCCCTTGTTAAAAACAGAGGTTGTTAAATTGTCTCCTGGAATATCAATTCAATGTGTTAGAAAAGTCTCAGGCCAACATTTTATTAAGCACTTCAAGTACTATTACCAGACATGTGTGGAAACCTCATCTAAATAACTTATAGTTAAAACGAAAAGCATAATTACTTTAACTAGAGGAATCGCATTTGTGATAAATTATCTGAGTGTAAACAATTAAAAGCAGTATTTTTTAGTGTTCTCTTATTGTAGTGTCTATACACAATTACATTGCTGTTCATTTTTAAATAATAGATCATTTTGAGATTTTGCAAATTATAATCTTTCTCCTTCTAATCTACTAAAGAGATTCCTGCTGAAACTACTCACTTTAAGGGTGCCTGGGTGGCTCAGTTGGTTAAGTGTCTGCCTTGGGCTCAGTTCATGGGATCCAGCCCCATGTTGGGCTCTCTGCTCAGTGGGGAACCTGTTTCTCCCTCTCCCTCTGCCTGCTGTTCCCCCTGCTTGTGCTCTCTCTCTCTCTGTCAAATAAATAAATAAAATCTTAAAAAAAAAAGACAAGGAAAGGAGAGGAAAGGAAAGGAAACACAGGGAAAGGAGAGGAGAGAAAAGAAAAGAGAAGATTACTTAGCTTAAAGATTGTCACCTCATGCTAACATTTAAGAACATTACCAAAAGCCCAGAATGCTACCCAAGATTATGCCTAAGAGGGTATATGACCTAGGACCTCCTCATAAAAGTTCCAATTCCCACCAAATAACACCACTCATCTTCTTGATAGATATAAACAGGATCTACCTAAAAGAAATTATCAAGGGCCATATGCTTTGGGGCAGGAGAGAGGGAGGGCAAGAGCTCCACAGATTTGCTCCTGTAATGATGGTTGCAGTAACACAGTTAAGATGGCAGATAGACATGTCTGTGCACTATATACATACAGACATATATATGTGGCACAATTTATTTTCAGTGCTAGCAGCCTCGTCATGCAAAATATCTTTTTTTTTTCACTGAAAATTTGGTAGATATTGCCATACTACCAACTTGAGTTTGTTGACATTTTTCTCTTTCATTTAAGATAGAAAAGAAAAGAAAAACAACTAATGATATCTTTAACTATTATCTAGTTACCAGACAGATCTCCAAGAGACACTTAACATCTTATATGAAGGAAATAGCTTCAGGCAATAGATCATATCTAGTATTATACCACCTGGTCAGCAACTAATTCAGCTGTCTTGAAATAGTTCTTTTTTTTTTTTTTTTCAAAATAGTTCTTTAAGCAGATGAATGATATTGACTCATATGTAGTCTTATACCCCAGACTCATAATGAAATTAGAATCTTAATCCTCCACTATTAGTTTAACATTATAGTTTAAAAGGATGTTTAATTTCTTCAGGAAAGATATGCTAAGCCAGTTCTGTATTTAATCTACTATACCAAAATAAGTTCTAGCATTTCTAGTTAAATGAAAATAAGCAAATATATTAATTCTAGGTAAAATAATTCATCAGTAGACCTTTATGTTTTATATATTTGTTTATCAGTACAGAAGCCTCCAAATTCTTTACCAACATAGTTATAAAGGAAAGTACAATGCAATTTGAAACTAGGCAAGGTCAAAAGTTTTACTTTACTGTTATGCAGGCTAACAGAGTACAAAGAAATCCAATTTCCTACTCATAACAAAGAAACTAAATAGGTAAAATTTACTAGATGGAAAAACTACAATGTAAATAAAACAAAATTTAAATACAGTATTTTGTTCCTAGAAGAGCTACAACTGAATTTATAAATTGCAATTCCTCAAGAGAGAGAGAATTAGACTCAGCAAATAATTTTAAATCTATTTTACTAGCCTTTATTGGTTGTTAGATTGATCAATAACAATACTGTCTTTCATTCTTTTCTAAATGCACAAGGGTCTAACTTTCTTTTTTAATAATTATTTCTATGGAAATAGTTATAAATCTTTTCCTTGAAATTTGTTTTAGAAAGAAGTAGCACCTAATAAGTTTACCAGGTGAATATTATTAATTCTAAAATTGTTAATTTATATTTATTTTCATGGATAATTTAATGCCAAAAACATCTAAAGAATTGAATGTTTAATTTTTTACTCTGTGATGATACTTTTAGTAAGCAACATGCTGTAGGTAATGAAAGAAGTGGGTATAAGCTAACAACAATAAGAACTCAGGGTTACTGATACTACTATGATCTTACCTAAATAAAAATATTGGTGGCCATAATAATAGTGAATTCACCCCAAGAAAATAAATAGATTACTTTTTTGGGAAAAATAAATTATTATGTAATTCCATAGTGATAACTGAGATAACTGGAAAAGTAGGAAGCGAAGATAAAAATTGATGTCAGAATCAGCGGCTGGAAGGATTTCTAAATGCATGAGTCATACTGACTTGACCGTTCTATCTTTTCCTCTTTTCCCCTTCCAAAAGCACTTGGAAAATGATCATTTAGGGGTGCCTGGGTGGCTCAGACATTAAGTGTCTGCCTTCAGCTCAGGTCATGATCCCAGGGTCCTGGGATCAAGCCCCGCATCAGGCTCCCTGCTCCACGGGAAGCCTGCTTCTCCCTCTCCCACTCCCCCTGCTTGTGTTCCCTCTCTTGCTATGTCTCTCTCTGTCAAATAAATAAATAAAATCTTTAAAAAAAAAAGAAAATGATCATTTAAATTTCTACCTGATCCTCCTTACAAGTTTGGAAACAATGTTGCCTTGAATACAATATGAAATTACTGTTAACAGAATATTCATCTTGTTGAAAAGTCCTCATAGATTCCTTGATACAGAAAAATGTTTTCCTGTTTTCTGTGACTAAATAGATTCTTATTGGAGGGGCCATGTTAGAAGCCCTAACATGCTGAAAGAATTACAGCATTGATTATACAAGAAGGTGGGAAAGTAAAATTTACTTGGATTTCAGTTATTTTTTAAAGTGAACTTTTAAATCCATTTAAGCTAAATATACCAAGAAAGGGACATCTTTACAAGGATGTTTGATGTTGCTATTAATCTTTTTAAATGCTTAAATAGAACCCATAAAACTTCAAAAAATGGAACTTTCAGAGTGGCTATTAATTCAATTTGAATAGACCCTGGAACTTGCATTGTAGAAGGAGCAGCCTTTTGAAATGAATATTGGTATCTTTTCCAAGTGATTAGAAGAAAGCTTATCATTTATGCCGTCCTGGTCCCTAATCATATCTTTAAGGGTCATGAAAGCTGTTGTTACAAAGTATCTGAATATTATTTTCCAGATTATTTTTCCTTTGGATGTCATTTTATAGTGTTGGATTGCATAGTCCTTCATTAATTACATAATTTCATTCAGAATCTATGTGCTGCAATCACTGTGGACACCTCACCCATATCCCCTCAACACCTACCATTCCAGATCTTGTTAATGACTTCTCTGTACAACAGTCTATTCTGCGTGATGGCTTTCCCTAGCCCAGGAAGGGCATACAACCAAGACAGTTGGTACTGGAAATAAGGTTCCAGGAAGTAAACACCTAGGTTAAATTCTAGAATTGTATCAATTATCAGCCATATTCAACAAGGAAACCTTTACTGAGGATGACTGGAGTAATAATAACCTCTAATATGCTATAGCTTTACCATCACTAAGACTTTCAAGTGTTTTGGACTAAGATAGGATAGTGGTGGAAGGGAATTTATTAGACTATGCAAATAGCTGTAGCACTTGAGAAAATATGGGGGCAATAGTATTTAAAAGGATCGAGTATGGGTTGACTATTGTTCCTCTATAGGAAGAAAATAATAGGCTTGGGTACTCAGGCCATAGTGTTAAAGCCAAAAGGCTTCCATTGCAACATTTTAAAATTATCTTTTCTTCCTGAAGTACAAGGGCAGACTATGCTGAAAATCAGACCCAAGATTTTACTGTAATCAAGTGGTAGAGTTAAAAAGAAAATTCACAGTCCCAGAAATCTACTGTGCTAAAATACAGGCCCTAGTGGGAAAGGAATAGTATTCCTGAGACCGGGAATGGAACAATAGGGCACAAACAAATGAAATGTTGAACATCAAGATTCTTTTATAGGGAATTTGGGCCAGAAAAAGAGGTCCCTTCACCCATGCAATTAAACATCTCATTCTCATTGCCTGAAAACTGAAATAGTTTTTTTTTTTAAGATTTTATTTATTTATTTGAGAGAGAGAATGAGGTAGAGAGAGAGCACGAGAGGGAAGAGGGTCAGAGGGAGAGGCAGACTCCCTGCTGAGCAGGGAGCCTGATGTGGGACTCGATCCCAGGACTCCAGGATCATGACCTGAGCCGAAGGCAGTCGCTTAACCAATGAGCCACCCAGGTGCCCCAGAAAACTGAAATAGTTTTATCAGAGATGATTTCTTCATATAATGATGCTTGTTGTTCCTAAGATCTGCTACCTCCTCCACTCATTGCTTCTTGAACAAGAGTTAGGGTCAATTATCATCATAATCTTGTTAAGGGAAGAAATAAGTTATCCCCCAGGAAGATCCAGAACCTGACTGACATGTACCCACAGGAAAACATATGTGACATTAGATATTGAAGGGACTAGAATGCAGTGGCAGAATACATGGCTAGATATGCAGAAGTTTAATGATGTGGAGTTACTCTTGTGACTTAGTGTATAACGTTCTGGCCAAGGTTCCTGGAGCTGTCCTAATACACTGGAAGAATGATCTGTGAAAATTGGGAACACTGATTTATATTAAATTAAGTGGAGACATTGTAACTAGGCAGTATGTTGAGGAAGAGGTCAAATAGTTCTGAAGGTAGGTCATGCTAAAATGGATCTGTTATGTAAGACCAAAGAATTTACCAGCTGATAATGACCTCTGGGAGGATCAAAAAAATATTCCCTTCACTAAAGTGATAAGAAATGTTGTGGCGTGGGGTTCTAGCATCATTGATACATAATCAGTGATGATTGACCTTTCAAATCCAAGGTTGATATTAAGAATTGCTGCTATCATTTTGGGCTCTCCAGTGATAACTGTGGATGATGGGATTCCAAAATAGCAGAGGACAGGTGGCAATATTTAAACATCATATATGAGGCCTATACAATGACTGCATGGCACTAATGATAGAGCAGCAAGCAGTTGACCTTCGTTCCTAGGGATTTTAGGTAGGTGGCTCATACACAATGATATTCCTAAGGACAAAATATGCAGGCAGTCATTGAGGATACTGCTTCATTTATATAACTAAAATTAATCAAAAGCAGGTGAGCAGAAAGGTGATGGCAGTCACCACTAAAGGTAAATCACTGTCCCTAAGAGCGTTTTTAGACCTAAGCATGGTATGAGACCCAGAACTCAGCAATAGAAGAGGAGATAAAAATCTATGGCAAGTATATTCAGCAGCTACTCCCTAAATGTCAGGTTAGGGAAGAGAGAATACCTCAGATCGTTCAAAAGCCGTCAGATATGGGTTGTGTGCTGACACTGAAACTAGGAGCATACAACACCATCATGGCCTCATATAAGAGTGGGGGCATATATAAGTGAGATGAAAAATTAATTTCTGGCACAAAGCCATCTCATATTGGGCCTAATGGGTCATGGAAACACCCTGCAGTCATTCCCCAGTTTGTTAATTACATAATTGTGATGGACATACTTAATAGCTGGCATAACTATTGCATCATTTCTGACATGTGCATTAACAATGTGATAGGAAAAAACAAGTAGAGGCTCACGAAACTGTTCACCCCTGCAAACCTCAACCCAGACTGTAAATAGCAAGCAATAAAGAATCCTGGGTAGAATGGCAGAGATTAATACTTCCCTTAAAGACTTAAATGATATAAAGCTAGTTGTTTCACCATATTCTCATTTAACTAACTAGCTTAATCAAAAATCAGATGTATCATGCAAATTTACAGTATATTTCTATAAACTTAACCCCATGATAATCCCAAATGCAGCTGTTATGCTGGATGTGTTTTCTTTATTAGAATCAACAATATAGCCTTTGTTCTTGGTATGAATTTATTTAGTGAATGCTTTTCAATCTGTTATCAAGAAAAGAATCAAAAGCTATTTCAATCTTTCTGAGAAGAACAACAGCATGCATTCATTGTCTTACCCCAGGGCTATGATGAACTTTTGGTTTCTGTCTCAGGGTAGCCCAGAGATCTTGATTGCTTTAACATTCTTCAGAAAAAATATGTTGGCAATTATATTGATAACACTTTATTAACTGAATCTGGTAAACAAATGGTAGCAAGTACTCTAGAAGTATTGGCTCTACCATAGCTTGTATTACTAGAAACTCTGGCCTGGTTGGAAATCGTTAATGACCTTTAAAAGGCACAGTAAATGTGTAAGCTTGGGAATGACAACCTGCAATTTAGACATTGAATCATTGACCATTATATGATGCTATGTTTGTGAATACATGGATCTGTGGAAGTAGAAGTGGTCCCTCATCATTACCAGTGAAACATTTGGGAAGTTTATATTTTCAATCTTTATAATTATAAGCATTTAAGGATTAGAAGTCCTGTTTTCAGTAATGGGGGTAATACTTCTACCAGAGTACATAATAAGAGCTCCAATAAGTGTAAATCTATGGCTCATGCCTAGTCAACTTGAGCTCTTCATGATTGTAGATTGACAAGCAAAGAAAGGATTTACAATGCTGGTATGATTAATTGACCCTGTTCATCATAAAAAGATAGGGTTGTTGCTGCATAAGGAAACAGGAAAGAGTATGATGCAAGTTAAAGAAATTCATGTGGGGCTCTTTACACATCTAGCACAAATGGACAACTGTAGCAATCACAGCCAGAGATGAGTACAGTATTAAAGGGGCTTAGACACTTCAACCATAGGTTATTTCATTGGGTAATCAACCTAAATTAGCACAAATACTGACCAAAGATGAGTGAGGCCCAGAGTGCATAATAATGGACAGAGAGTATGTATAGGAATTACAGCCTCTTCTCCATAAGGATCTTAGCTATTTTTGGCTATGCTCTTTTATATAAGATTTAGAATTAGCTTGCCAATATTCAAAAAATATTTTGGGATATTTATTGAAATTTAAATGTACATCTAAATAAATCAAGACTAAGAGAAGAAAATATAATGGGATTTAAAATACCTAGAACTAAAAGATTATAAAAACTTAACACATCAAACCTGTGGGATGCAACAGTACAGTAATACTTATATTAGAAAAAAAAAAGAGGCAAAAATGCAAAAAAAAAAAAAGCCAGTGTAATATTGAAGGAGAACAAATTTAGAGGACTGATATTATCTGATTTCAAGACTTACTATAAAACTACAGTAATCAAGACAGTATAGTATTGGTGAAAGAACAAACAAATAGATCAATGAAACAGGGAGCTCAGAAACAAAATCACATAAAAATAGTCAAGTGATCTTTAACAAAGGAGCAAAGACAATACAATGGAGCAAAGACACTCATTTCAACTAATGGTGTTGGAACAATGGGACATCCATTGTAAAAAAAAAAAAAAGAATCTAGAAACAGACCTCATACCCTCCATAAAAATTGACTCAATGGATCACAGACTTAACTGTACATAAACTCCCTAGAAGATAACAGGAGATAACCTAGATGACCTGGGGTATGGTGATGCCTGTTTAGATAAAACCACCAAAGACATGGTCCATGAAATAAATCATTGATAACCTGACTTCATTAAAATTGAAAACTTTTCTGTGAAAGACAGTGTCAAGAGATTTAAAAGACAATCCACAGATTGGAAGAAAATATTGCAAAAGACACTTTTGATAAAGCTCTGTTATCCAAAATATAAAAGGAACTCTTACAACTCCAAAATAAAAAAAAACATATTAAAATATGAGCCAAAGAATTTATATAGATAGAAAATATGTATATAAAAAGATGCTCCATACCACATGTTATCAGGAAATGTAAATTAAAACAATGAGATACCACTACACAGCTATCAGAATGGCCAAAATCTGAAACATTGACATTACCAAATGCTGGTGGGGATATGGAAAAACAGGAATTCTCATACATTGCTGCTGGGAATGGAAAAATGATACAGCCATTTTGGAAGACAGTCTAGCAGTTTCTTATAAAACTAAACGTATTCTCACCATATGATCTAGTAACCATGCTCCTTGGTATTTACCTAAAGGAATAGAAAACTTATATCCACACAAAACCTGAACATAGACATGTACAGCATCTTTATTCATGATGGCCAAAACTTTGAAACAACCAAAATGTCCTTCAGTAGATGAATGGATAAATAAACTGGTACATCTAGAAAAGAGAATATTATTCAATACTAAAAAGAAATAACCTTTCAAGCTAGGAAAATATAGAACATTAAATGCATATTTCTAAGAGAAAGAAGCAATCTGAAAAGGCTATATACTCTATGATTCCAACTATTTGACATTATGTAAAAGCCAAAACTATGGAAACAATAAAAAGATCAGTGGTTGCTAGGGATGGAGGGGGATAGAGGATTTCTAGGGCAGGGAAAATAGTAGGTACTATAATGATAGATATACATCAGTCATCGGTATATAACTGTCTAAAGCCATACAGAATATACAATGCTAAGATTAAGCCCTAAACTATGGATTTTAGGTAATTATGATCTATTAATGTAGGTTCCCATTTGATTTTTTTAAAAATGTGCCATTCTAATGAGTGATTTTGAAATTAAAGGAGACTCTGCATTTGTGGGGACAGGGAATATATGGGAAATCTCTATACTTTTCTCTCAAATAGTTGTAAGCCTAAAACTGCTCTAAAAGCAAAGTGTTTACAGATGGCAAGATTGTATTCTTTTTAATGGCCAAGAAATATTTCTTGTGGTCTTATATATATATATATTTTTTTTTTTTCTTTATAAAGAAATTTTTCTTTATACTTCATCTATGGATGGGCACTTTTGGTTGATTCTATATCTTTGCTATTGTAAATAATGTTGCAATAAACATGAATGTGTATATCTTTTCAAATTAGTGTTTTGTTTTCTTTGGGTAAATACCCAGTAGTTAATTACTGGATGGATGGACCCAACAGGCATAATGCTAAGTGAAATAAGTCAGACAGAGGAAGACAAAGAATTGCACTCATTTGTGAAATTTAAGAAACAAGCAAAGAAAGAAAAAATAGACAAACAAAAAAGACTCTTAAATACAGAGAACAAACTGGTGGTTGCCAGAGGTTGTGTGTGTTTGGGGGATGAAATAGGTAAAGGGGATTAAGAGTACACTTACTGTGATGAGCACTGACTAATGTATAGAATTGTTGAATCACTATATTGTGCACCTGAAACTAATATAACACTGTATGTTAATTATATTTTAATAAAAATGAAGTTTTAAAAATATTAAAACACTGGTATAAACCAAAAGAGTGAGAGTGAGAGAAGCTGAAATATTAATGAAATCAGTGGCCAATATAAGAAGTCAGTTGATATGAACAGACATTTCTGCAAAGAAGACATCCAAATGGCCACAGACACATGAAAACGTGCTCCACATCACTCAGCATCAGGGAAATACATAAGCCACAAGGATAATCTAGTCTGAAAGCCCGGTTAGGGAGAAATAAAAAGACTAACTGGTAGAATATAATATGCACTACAAGATAGCTGCATCATTAGCAAAGGTTGTTAGTGAGGCAGGTATAAAAAGTGTGATGAAAATAGAAAGTAGACAGAAAGAAGAAATCAAGATAGAAGACACATAGATGATGACAGAGCCTGTGCACAAATTGGAAGGCACACTTTTTAAGTAGGAGTAAAATGTTTGTCTTATGGTTTCTTTTTCAAGAGTTAGGACCAGAAGGTGATATTACAGATCTACTATCCCTTATCAGAAACTCATGGGGCCAGATGTACTATAAATTTCAAAATTTTTCAGGCTTTTAAAAATATACATCTTGGGGCGCCTGGGTGGCTCAGTTGTTAAGCGTCTGCCTTCGGCTCAGGTCATGATCCCAGGGTCCTGGGATGGAGCCCTGCATCAGGCTCCCTGCTCTGCAGGAAGCCTGCTTCTCCCTCTCCCACTCCCCCTGTTTGTGTTCCCTCTCTCGCTGTGTCTCTCTCTGTCAAATAAATAAATAAAATCTTAAAAAAATAAATAAATAAAAATATACATCTTATATAGATTAACACTTCCAGCTGAGTTCAGCAGCATCTCTCAGTGCAACACACTCATAATACTCCAGCAAAATATAAGCATATCCACATTGTTCAGCTATATAAAGACTATAAATGTATTTCTCCAGTTCTGGTTTGGTTTTACCATCACCTGAGTTCAAGTCAGCTCAGCACAGGTTGAAATACCAAAATAGTTAAGGAAAAAAAATCAATTTTTAGAACATTTGGATTTTGGCCTAATGAATACAGTGATAATGAAAATTCCTTCAGTAGAGAAAAAATTAAGTGGATCACTTTTTAAATTTTCTTTTATTGAAATGTAATAACAATAAAATTCTAATATTTGAACTATATAAAAATTTGAGGTTCAGTTAATTTATGCTCAGAAATAAACAAGGAGTGTGACAGGCAACACTTCTGCCTTTTATTCTCCATCAGGTGGATGAAGAACATAAAGGAGCCCTACCTTGTCTTTAGAAAGACATCACTTAAAAACAGAAGGGCTTGCCTAGAAATGAGTAAATTGTTTCATGAAATCTAAGATCCAATATCTTGTTAATCTTGTCTAATTTAAATGTTATATGGACCATAAACAGATAATTAAATACAATTATTTTGAATGAATTACAAATGTATATATCTTTAGTCCTTTGAAAGTCTCACACAGCTTAGACAATGAGACATATTTGTTCAGGGAGTTTACACTGTCAGCATTCATTTCATCACTATAAACTTGCTTTGGAGTTTTTCAGTACAATTAATAAATATTAGATATTTAAAAAGTGATTTTTAAAAGACCAACTCTGATAACCAATTAAAACTATGGAGCCTGAACTTGATTTTCTTATGCAAATTTAAGCTATACCAAGATGGAAAATGGAACACAATAAATTGCCCAGTCCAGACTTGCTGAGAGTTGTAATTTCTTCAAATTATCCTGATTGTCCCAAGCTTAAAAGAATTCATACAGTACATATTTATTATAGAACATATAGAAAAGAGTAAGCAGAAAACAATAAAATGGGAATATATATTTTAATTTCATCACTTAAATAAAAATCTGAAGTGAAGTTATAGATATTAACTTAATAATTCATTCCTCTGCAAGGGCTAGCATGTTTTTCTTAAGTTTAATACCACTGCCTCCAAAAAGCTTTTTCTTGGAGTCAAATAGTGTATTAATTTTTGTGATTGATAATAGATGATAGATAGATGATAGATAGGAAGTGAGAGAGGATTACCACAGCTGCACGCTAGGCATCAGGTGATCTATATATGATTAGTTCTACAAATTAATATGTATTTATATATTTATATAGGTGCAAGGATGTAATTGTATTAATGCTGTAACTCACCATTAAAGTCAGTCTTAAAACCTGGCACATTTATTCTTTTAATCCTTCTTGATTATCCAATACATGCATAATTCTAATAAACAAAAAAAAAGAATAAAAAATGGGTGAAATAATTGAATGGTTCATGCTATGATGTGATAATTATAAATAAGTGATTAGTTATCGAATTCAGCTCGTAAAATAGTATTTGAAACACAGGTTAGGATGTACACAGAAATTGGAATTTCTTCTACTTCTGCCTGCATTGAATTTATGCACCCAGCTGCAGGCAGAGATGTATATGCCTGTGCCACACAGAGTAGCTACTGCTATAGCAGTATCTTAATCTAGAACGGGAGGAACAAACAAGATGTGGAAGGAATAAATTACTTCTTAAATCTTCACGGAGGGATTGGAATTTCCTATTTGGGGACTAAGACAGGAACCTGGAAATCCTTCAGTGCACCAATGTTGATTCAAAACCTTGGAAATCTAAGATCCAATATCTTGTTAATCTTGTCTAATTTAAATGTTATATGGACCATAAACAGATAATTAAATACAATTATTTTGAATGAATTACAAATGTATATATCTTTAGTCCTTTGAAAGTCTCACACAGCTTAGACAATGAGACATATTTGTTCAGGGAGTTTACACTGTCAGCATTCATTTCATCACTATAAACTTGCTTTGGAGTTTTTCAGTACAATCTTAGATTCAAAAACTCTTTTGAGTGAAATCTGAAACTGGCTCGTACATGGAGGGCAAGAAGAGACAAGAATGAGCAAGCCACTCCAGATTGCTAAATGTCAGGTTTAGCAAGTAAGGGAACTTGCATATGAGGTTTGTCTTGGGCAGGCACAAGATAAGGAGATCTCTTCACCTGCCCAGCATTAAAAAGATTATACAGAAGCCTTAACTTGTGTTCAGTACCAGTATACCATCCAGATGGTCTTAGCAACACATTGCTTTCTCCCGTTGTGTCCTTGAAAATGGCTCCCGCTGTGGGAATGGTGGGTGGAGAGTGCATTCCAAGGACAGAGGAAGAGGTGAGGAGCTTCACATTGCCAGGCTCCAGACTAGAGGCCACATCTTCTCAATGACCTCCTTCAACAACTAAAGTCACCATACTGAGATTATAGTCACGGGTTTAGAATGTTTATATTATCCCAAAGGTCTGTGTCTGATTTTAACAGGAAACCACCAACATGATTTTAAGAAGTCCTGAGCTGGACTAAAGCCTTGTTCCCTAGAGGAGTGGCCTCTGTTAATGACCACTCTGAAACTAGTGACTGTAGGCAAGGGAGAGGCAATACAAGAGAATAGGTAGGTCCAGGGTCTAGAGTAAGAATGACTTGTTTTATAACGAAGTTCTTTAATTACCTAGTTATATGGTCATGCGGGTCTAGGCCTCAATAGTATCATCCTTGTAACAGGGATATTAATAGTATAGAGTTCTCTTTAGGATTAAATAAATTAATCAATATAAAAGCACTTAGATGAATCCTTGATAACCAGAAATGCCAGCAGTTGGAGGTTCTGTTAGTGTTACTATTTTCTCATAAATTCAATGTATATTTGTTAATTTATACTTACCGCCAGCATAGAAATCTATATGCATGTAAATATGTTATTTATCCAGGTATTCGTATGGACAGATCTAGAGATAGTATGAAATCTATAAAATACATATATAGATATTATATATACTAAGATATAACAATATCTTCTAAGCATCTGCTGTTACCTTTTCTTCTGGAATGGGGAAAGAAGCAATGTTGTAAAATAAAAATATTGGTAGTGATGGCAAAGAAATTTGGGACCACATAATGTTACTTATCTGTCATCTTATACATCATACTCACATCGTTTTTCTCTAAAATGCAATCCAGTGGCAAACTCATCATCTAATTATGAAGTTTATGTGAGACTACAAATCTCAAATGATTATCTGAAGACATGAAATAAAGTATGTCCTCAATATGGTTTCTCTTGGAAATCTGTTAACTCTAATCTTATGTTGTTTACATTTAACATTGTTTTATTTATAGAGGAATTCATGTATCTCAATGCTATTTATATCTTTAAGCATTCATAGCCTACACTAATATGTGTGTGTGTTTCAATAATTAACTACAGAAATCAGTGGAGGATTTCTCCAACCTCAACACTTCTGAAAAATACAGATAAGTAGGTAGGTATATAAGTAGGTAGGTAGATGAATAGATTAGATAGATCAACAGATACATAAATAATATTTCCTATCATTTTAAAATTTTGGTAAGATTATATTTTACTCCAGAATCCTGTTGAAAGTTTTACTATCTCTATTTAATATAACCAATCATAATATTTTCCAATAACTAAAAGTTTTTGTAGTGGTGTTTACTTTTTCATAAACAGTATCTTCTGAGAAAAATTCCTCAAGCGCAGATGTTGCTTTTTGTATTAAATACTTTATATTATGTATGAGAATACAGGATTCACAAAGAGATTGTTCTACAAGTATTATATTAATTTTTTGCATCTTGACCATTATTTCCAATGCTAGTGTAGTTGCTGCATTACAAATAATTACATCTGGACTAATATAAAAGACCATAACACTTACTGTGGAAAGTGAAACTTCATGAAGAAATAGTTGATGTCAATAACAATTTAGTTGAGGATTATGGTTACTAAATCATTTCATTTAATGTGTGTTTAATTATGTTTAAAATCTTGTGTGATCTTTGAATACTTTGAGACCCAAAAAAACTAAGGAAATAAGCTGAGAGAAATTTCTGAAAATGAAAAAAAAACTTGAAGAAAAATTAAAATGTAAGGGAAGTTTTAGTGAGTTTAATTTGACTTTGAACATATTTTCCCACAAACTTTAAAAAACTTTCTTTAATATTTTATGCACTACAGAGTAATTTTATACTGAAATTTATACAAACACATGCAATTAAAGTTCATTAAATTGCATTTAATGGGAGAGTACAATTATATGGCTTAAAAAAGAAAATCCCTAATGATTTTTGGTGTTTATACTTTCTGAGGATTTAGCTCTTTTAAATTTCCAGTAAGTATATGGATTTTTTGATAATTGTTCCATTTTTGAGAATTTGTAGGAGTCCTTGTTTATCAGATCTCTACTACCTTCTATAGCTCACATATATATTCTTATTAATATGGAAATAACATATCTTTATATTTTACACCTCTACTACCTTATGTCCTGGACACTGTTTCTTCTTGGTTTTGGCTGAATACATTTTTACCACATTCCAAAGAAAATGGAAATTTAACTGAGAGATTGTATAAAAAGGAGAAAAAAAAGCAGTGGGCTAGGATAGTTTGTATTATTTATCTTTGTAGCAGTATTTTTAGTCATTTTCAGTTCACTTGAAATGATGCAAACTATGACATGACAGCAAAGAATAAGCACTCCCTCTAAAACTTTAACCACCAAATCAGTTTGTCCTGGAGTAAAGTTGGGGAAACTCCTGTTTGTGGTTATTCAGGGAAATTTTTCTTTGTGATTATTTTGTTTCTGTGCTGAATACTATAATGACTATGTTGTAACTGTTACTGTGGTTTTTGCTATTTCCTGTACATTGTTAACAACGGCTTTATGATATCATTAATTATTATAGGACTTCTAACACCACAAGCTTTTCCTTCCCAAGAAAACATATTTTTGACGTTGCAGCTATATAGATATATAGCTGTTTCTAAATCTGATTGTATAGAAGAAATCTTAACTCTGCCATTTTATGTAAACTTGGCTAAATTATTTAATGTCTCTAGGTTTTATCATCTCTCTCTATAAAATGAGGTATCAACAACAAAAGTCATAGAAAGTTTTTGAGATTATTAAATAAAAATGCCTGTTAAATTCTTAGTAGAGTTCCTGCCACATAGGGTGTACTCAAAAATGTTAATTGTATATGTTTTATAAAACATCATATATGAGTTATATATATGTATATAATATCTAATGTAAAATGTCTACTTTTTATTTTCATCATTATTATAGTAGTCCTTTTAAATGTAGAAATCAAATACTTGGATCTTTGACTTTGACTACTCCCTTGTGAGCTAGCTTGGTCTTTCCCATTTACATGGGTTACATGACAAAGTTACAAAGTGTTTCTCCTATTCAGCAGTACTCCACAAAAAGAAATTCCTTCTAACAGAAATTGCTTATAACTAACAAAAGGAGACAAGTCCTTTCTGAAATTTGTACTTCTGCCCCTGCTAGTAAGGGATGCTTATAGTAAATAAAAACCTCCTAGATGTTTATACAGTAAAAGCTATCTAAGGAAAGCAAATCTCCCATTCCTTATAATTACTCTTTTTATTTTCATGTTAGGCCAGTGGAAATCAGATTGATAGAAGGTATCCGAGTAAAATGAGGGATGATTTGGATTATTTGTGTTGTGTGCTTTACTACCAGATTGTAATTTTGTGGTTAATATCATAGAAACAAAACCTAGAGGAGAACAAAAACTTGATTTGAAATACCTTAGCATCATTATATTTTATATACCATCTATATACCATTTTGTAACCTCTATATTGTTATATTTTTTTCTATGACTACCACACATACTAGGTAATGTGTTCTGAGAAAATAATGGTTGTAAAA